>NC_057807.1:664205486-664339380 GCF_018294505.1 Triticum aestivum
GAAGGAATCGCTCGATCGGGTTCAGTTAACAGCCATCGATCGATCGCTCGGGTTTAGTAACGCATAGCCTGTAGTGCAATCGCTCGGGTTCAGTTAGAGCCCAACGCCTTGCTCGGGTTCAGTTACAGCCCAACGCCTCACACACACGCGCGTACGTGTACGAGAGAAACGCGCATCGCTCGGCCCCCGATCACCCACCGTAACCGGGAACTCCCTGAAATTTTCCTCGCCCTTGCTTCTACCACGGTTTTTTCTATCATGGACGGCCCAAAGAATGTCATGCAGCTGCGTCTCCGGCCCGCCCAGGATGAAAAGCCCATTTTCTGTCATGATTTTTTGTCATAGAAGTAGGAGCCCACCACATCTATGATGATACTAGGTTTTGTCACAATTATCATCATAGAAGTGTCATAAGTATGATAGAAAAAAATTCGTTCGGCCCAAAATGTCACGGATGTGTCTTTTTTTGTAGTGACACATAGAAAGATAGGGGCTTATAATTTCGCCTCCCAACGTATTCACCTCAAGGGTGATGTCAGCAATAATAACTCATGCTACACATATCCAACTGGATATATGTGCCTAGATCTTTCCTCACCACATGATGCTCGCTAAAAGAGAAAAATAAAAAGGAATAGAGAGAAAAACTTTGACTCTTTGCATAAAAGTAAATACGGAAAAGTAAAAGATAGGTCCTTCACAGAGGGAAGCAGAGGTTGCCATGCGCTTATTTGTGTGTATGCTCAACCTCTTAGTGCAAAAGAACGTCACATTATATTACCCCTTGTGATAGCAACCTTTATTACGCAGTCTCTCATTTTTATTCTTTGCCATCACAAGTTCGTACAACACTCAATTTTCTCTTATACTAAACGATCTAACACTTTTAGAAGCAATTTTTATTGCCTTATTGCACCGATGAAAACTTACTTGAAGGATTTGCTCAATCCATAGGTAGGTATGGTGGACTCTCAAAACAAGATTTGGGTTTAAGGGTTTTTGGATGCACAAGTAGTATCTCTACTTGGTGCGGAATTTTTGGCTAGCAAAGATAGGGGGCAAGCACCACATGTTGAAGGATCTATGACAATATAACTTCTATGTGAATATGAACAAACATAAATCATTACATTGTCATACTTGTCCAACATCAACAATTTTGACATATAATATTTTGATGGGGGCTCACAATCACAAAAGATTTCCAAGATAGTGTATTTGCATGTGAAAGTTCTCTTCCGTCTACTAATCATTCAGGAATTGCTTGTATGACCAATATTGTGATTGTCAAGCTTCAAAAGCTTTCACTTTCTAAACCCAATGTGAAGCTACTACTAGGCATGATATGAACATGAATTTCAACTTCATGACATTCAATTCGTTCATCAATTTACTCATAGGATATAAGCGAAGCACAAGAGAAAATGACAAACTACTCCAAAAAGATATAAGTGAAGATCAAGCGAGTAGTTATGTAAATGGGTAGCTATTTGAGGACTCTCTTTTATTTAAAACTTTCAGATCTAAGTATTTTACTAAAACAACAAGCAAAACAAAACAAAATGACATTCCAAGCATAGCACAACTCATGTGAACAAGCAAAAACTTAGGCTCAACCGATACTAACCGATAATTGTTGAAGAAGAAAGGTGGGATGCCTACCAGGGCATCCCCAAGATTAGATGCTTGAGACTTCTTGGAATATTAACTTGGGATGCCTTGGGAATCCCCAAGCTTGAGCTTTTGTGTCTCCTTAATTCCTCTCATATCACGGTTTCCCTAAATCTCAAAAACTTCATCCACACAAAACTCAACAAGAACTCGTGAGATAACTTAGTATAAATCAATGCAAAACCTCATCATTCTCTACTGTAGCAAATTACTAAAATTATTATTCAACATTGCATACTAAATGCCTCTGCATATTTAATACTCCTATCCTCAAATAGAATCATTAAACAAGCAAACATATGCAAACAATGCAAACATAACAGCAATCTGCCGAAATAGTATAGTCTGTAAAGAATGCAAGAGTATCAATACTTCTTAAACTCAAAATATTATGAAAATCTACCAAACTGTAGAGAATTTATGAGAGATTATTGTGCAAAAAAGTTTCAACATTTTTTCACATTCTGACTTTTCTAGGAAATTTTGCAACAACGGTAAACTTTCTGTTTTCAAACAGCAACAAGTAGACTTTTAAATTAAGCATGGCAAAGGCTATACTTGACATTTTTATTGAAATAAAAGATGCACAACATTCTTATAAATAACAGCAAGAAAATCCTAGCAACATAAATTGACGCTCCAAGCAAAACACATATCATGTGACAAATGAAGAAATAGCTCCAAGTGTTGTTACCGATAATGTTGGAGACGAAAGAGGGGATGCCATTCCAGGGCATCCCCAAGCTTAGTTGCTTGGATCTTCCTTGTATATTAACTTGGGGTTCCTTTGTCATCCCCAAGATTAGGGTTTTCTCACTCCTTATTCTCCTCATATCGACATCTCACCCAAAACTTGAAAACTTCAATCACACAAAACTTAACGAGACTTTGTGAGATAGGTTAGTATGATAAAGAGCAAACCATTTCACTTTTGGTACTATCAAAGACAAGATTCATAATTGTTTCCACACAATTCCTACTGTAGCATATCATTTCCACAATTTATATTGAGCAATATAAGCCATAGAAACTAGAAAACAAGCAAACTATGCAATGAAAATAGAATCTGTCAAAAACAGAACAGTCTGTAGTAATCTATACTCAAACCATACTTCTGCTACTCCAAAAATTATGAAAAAATTAGGACCACATAGAAATGTTTATATTAATCTTTTGCAAAATGAATAAACTCAAAAGCACTCTTCTGTTAAAAATGAGAGTTGTTTTCGTGAGCACAAAAGTTTTTGTTTTTCAGCAAGATCAAATCAACTCTCACCCAACATGATCCCAAAGGCTTTACTTGGCACTTTATTGAAACAAAGACAATAAAACATGATTACTACAGTAGCATAATCATGTGAACACACAAAAACAGTAGGTAAAAGTGTTGGGTTGTCACCCAACAAGCAGTTTTCTTTAATGCCTTTTAGCTAGGCATGATGAGTTCAATGATGCTCGCATAAAAGATAAAGATTGAAACATAACAAGAGCATCATGAATCATAAGTTCCTCTCTCATAATAATTTTCAATAGCATCATGAATAGATTCATCCATATAACCATCACATTAAGCATTTTTTCATGATCCAAAAGCATAGAAGATTTATCACTCTTTATGGCATACATGTCATCATAATAATCATCATAAGTAGCAACTTTGTTCTCATCATGGTCAATTGAAACCTCTTCCAAAACAGTGGACGTATCACTAAATAAAGTCATGACCTCTCCAAATCCACTTTCATCAATATTTTAATAAAATTCAACACCCTCCAAAATAGTGGGATCACTACTACCTAGAGTTGACACTCTTCCAAACCCACTTTCATCATTGTAATCATCATAAATAGGAGGCATGCTATCATCATAATAAATTTTCTTATCGAAAGTAGAAGGTATCAAAGGTTCATATTCATTATGCAAAGCATCCCCAAGCTTGGGACAAGCATTATCTTCAGCAAATAAATCTTCAAACATTTCATACTCATCAAACATAGCATCCCCAAGCTTGTGGTTTCGCATATCATCATAATCATTCTTTTCAATAACATGAATGGCACCAATAGTATAGCAAAAATTATTATCATATTCTTCCAAGCAAGTGCCAAAAAGATTTCCATGGTCATAAAAGATATCATTGTCTTCCCAAGCATAATCATTACAACAAGTATTAGGCATCACAAAATCATACTCAATATCATCATCCTCCATCAACATATTTGATTCAATTTCATGAGGCACAATGGTGATATGAGCAATATTACTTGGGAGAGTTACCTTTTTACCTCTACTTTTTCTTCTTTTCTTTTTCTTCTTCACCACCTCACGTGTGGGTTCAATCAATTTTTTTCGAGCTTCTTGTCGAAGAGATTGATTGGATATGAAGCTCCTCCCCGTTACCCGATTCATCATAAGAAACACTAGGAGGGTATTGGGAAATATTTTCCCTTTCATTAGTACTCTCTTCATACTCTATTTGTTTTCTTGTCTTTAGGTAGTTGGCAATATAAGGATTCTCAATGCAATTTACCGCACAAAACATATAAATTTCCTCTAGATCAAAATCAAGAAATCTCCTAGGGTTATATGGAATATTATTAGTTATACGTTTCATTTCTTCATAAGCCAGAAGCAAACTAAGTTCATTATGATGCGCAAGGGAAATCAAGTCATCACAATTTTTGGACACGATTCAATCATGAAAAAATTTGAATTGGAGATTTAAATGACCATGTTCATTGCAAAGTTCGCAAGGATGACGAAAAAATTAAATTTTTCAGCACAACCATCTTGCTTCTCTTGCAACCATTTTGTTTCTAAATACTTATGCCTCATGCAAAATCTATCTTCCCTTTTTGGTGTGCTTTTGCACTCCCAATTCACTCCGCAAAAATTGACATTCTTATAGGAGACATCATTATCATGACAATGCAATCATCATTAACACCATGGATATTCAAAGAATTCATACTAACAACATTGCAATCATGCTCATCATTCAAATAATTTGTGCCAAACATTTTATTGACTTCTTATTCTAACAATTGAGCACAATTTTCCTTTCCATCATTTTCAAGAAAGATATTATAAAGATGATCAATAATATGATGCAACCTCGATTCCATTTTTATGTAGTTTTCTTTTATAAACCAAACTAGTGATAAAACAAGAAACTAAAAGATTCAATTGCAAGATCTAAAGATATACCTTCAAGCACTCACCTCCCCGGCAACAGCGCCAGAGCTTGATGTCTACTATGCAACTTTATTCTTGTAGACTCATGTTGGGCCTCCAAGCGCAGAGTTTTGTAGGACAGTAGCAGTTTTCCCTCAAGTGGATGACCTAGCGTTTATCAATCTGTGGGAGGCGTAGGATGAAGATAGTCTCTCTCAAGCAACCCTGCAATCAAATACAAGAAATCTCTTGTGTCCCCAACACACCCAATACAATGGCAAATTGTATAGGTGCACTAGATCGGCGAAGAGATGGTGATAAAAGAGTAGTATGGATAGTAGATAAGAGTTTTTGTAGTGCGAACAATAAAAAACATCAAGGTAGTAGATAGTAAACTGGAGAACAAACGGTATTGCAATGATGGAAAATGAGGCCTAGGGTGCATACTTTCACTAGTGCAATCTCTCAACAATGCTAACATAGTTGGATCATATGATTATCCCTCAAAGTACAATAAAGAATCACTCCCGAGTTCCTATTAACGGAGAACAAAAGATAGAAATTGTTTGTAGGGTACGAAACCACATCAAAGCTATTCTTTCCGATCAATCTATCCTAGAGTTCATACTAAAATAACAATAAGCTATTCTTTCCGATAGATCTAATCAAGAGTTCATACTAAAATAACACCATATGATACATATCAACCAACTCTAATGTCACCTAGATACCCCAATGTCACCGCGAGTACCCATGAGATAATTATACAATCTGTATCAAATAATTTCAGATTCATAATACTCAATCCACACAAAGAACTACAAGGAGACCCCAAAGTTTCTATCGGAGAAAAGATAATAAAAACATAAATCAACCCTTATGCATAGATTACCCCAAAGTCACCTTGGGAATCCGCAAGTTGAGTGCCATAACATATATCAAGTGAATCAAAATAATACCCCATAGTCACCATAGGTATTCATATGCAAGACTGGTATGTCTATTTTGCATCATGTTTTCCTACTGTTATTTATGTTGTTTTATTGTATAATAATGCCTTTTGGAGTAATTCTAATGCCTTTTCTCTCATAATATGCAAGGTACACAAAGGGGGAGAATTCCGGTAGGTGGAAATCTAGACCCGAAAAAGCTACGTCAAGCTACCTATTCTGCACAACTCTAAATGAGCTGAAACTCCTCGAGGATTTATATGGAACATTTAAGGAATATTGGAGCAAATAAGTACCATAGGAGGGCCATTAGGTGGGCACAACCCACCTGGGCGCGCCAGGAGGCCCAGGCGTGCCCTGGTGGGTGCTGCCCTCCTCGGCCGACCTCCGATGCCCATCTTCTGGTATATAAGTCATTTTGACCTAGAAAAAAATAAGGGGAGGACATTCAGGATGAAGCGCCGCCACCTCGAGGCGGAACTTGCGCAGGAGCACTTTTGCCCTCCGGTGGAGCGATTCCGCCGGGGGAACTTCCCTCCCGGAGGGGGAAATCATCATCATCATCATCACCAACAACTCTCTCATCTTGGGGAGGGTTATATTCATCAACATCTTCACAGCACCAACTCCTCTCAAACCTAGTTCATCTCTTGTGTTCAATCTTTGTATCAAAACTATAGATTGGTGCTCGTGGCTCACTAGTAGTGTTGATTACATCTTGTAGTTGATTACTATATGGTTTATTTGGTGGAAGATTATATGTTCAAATCCATTATGCTATTCAATGCCCCTCTGATCTTGAGCATATTTATCATTTGTGAGTAGTTACTTTCGTTCTTGGGGTCACAGGAGAAATCATGTTGCAAATAATTATGTGAACTTGATATGTGTTCAATATTTTGATGGTATGTATGTTGCCATTCTCTTAGTGGTGTCATGTGAACGCCGACTACATGACACTTCACCATATTTGGGCCTAAGGGAATGCATTGTGGAGTAGTTATTAGATGGTGGGTTGCGAGAGTGACAGAAGCTTAAACCCCAGTTTATGCGCTATTCCGTAAGGGACAGATTGGATCCAAAAGTTTAATGCTATGGTTAGAATTTATTCTTAATACTTTTCTCATAGTTGCAGATGCTTGCGAGAGGGTTAATCATAAGTAGGAGGTTTGTTCAAGTAAGAACATCACCTAAGCACCGGTCCACCCACATATCAAATTATCAAAGTACCTAACACGAATTAAGCCAACATGATGAAAGTGACTAGACGAAATTCCCGTGTACCCTCAAGAACACTTTGCTTATCATAAGAAACCGTTTTGGCCTATCCTTTGCCTCAAAAGGATTGGGCTACCTTGTTGCACTTTTGTTACTACTATTGTTACTTGCTCGTTATAAATTATCTTGCTACCAAACTACTCTGCTACTTACAATTTTAGCACTTGAAGACAGTACCTTGCTGAAAACCACTTGTCATTTCCTTCTGCTCCTTGTTGGGTTTGACACTCTTACTTATCGTAAAGAGCTAAAATTAACCCTGTACACTTGTGGGTCATCGAGGCAATTTTCTGGCGCCGTTGCCGGGGAGTGAAGCGCTCTTGGTAAGTGGAAATTGGTAAGGAAACATTATTACTACGTGCTGAACTTTATTATCACTTGCTACTATGGAAAACAACCTTTGAGGAGTTTGTTCGGGGTATCTTCACCTCGACCGGAACCACAATTAGTTACCCCTCAACCTACAACACCTACTGAAAATATTGAATATGAAATTCCTTCGGGTATGTTAGAACAACTACTAGCTAATCCTTATGCAGGAGATGGAACCGAACATCCTGATATGCACTTGATATATGTGGATGAAATTTGTGGATTATTTAAGCTTGCAGGTTTGCCCGAAGATGAAGCTAAGAAGAAGGTTTCCCCTTTATCTTTGAAGGGAAAAGCATTGACATGGTATAGGCTATGCGATCATATTGGATCTTGGAACTAGAACCGTTTGAAATTGGAGGAGGCTTAAGTCAATGTTATATTCATGCCCCAATCATGAGCTCTCGAGAGAAATTATTATTTAGAATTTTTATGCTTGGCTTTCTCGTAATGATCAATCCATGCTCGATACTTCTTGTACTGGTTCTTTTATGAAGAAGACTATTGAATTCCAGTGGGATCTTTTAGAAAGAATTAAACGCAAGTCTAAAGATTGGGAACCCGATGAAGGTAAAGAGTCAGGTATTGAACCTAAGTTTGATTGTGTTAAATCTTTTATGAATACCGATGCTTTTCGAAAGTTTAGCACTAAATATGGACTTGACTCTGAGATAGTACCTTCCTTTGTGAATATTTTGCTACTCATGTTGATCTTCCTAAAGAGAAGTGGTTGAAATATCACCCACCAATTAAAGAAGAAGTTAAAGAACTAGTAAAAGCTAAAGAGGAAACCATCATTTACAATTGTGATCCAGTTGTTCCCACTGCTTATATTGAAAAACCACCTTTTCCTGTTAGGATGAAGGAACACGCTAAAGCTTCAACTGTGGTTAACAAAAGTTATGTTAGAACACTTAAACCATCTGAACAAATCAAAGTTGAACTTAGTGTTGCTATGGTTAAAGATCTCTTAGTTGATAATATTGATGGGCATGTTATTTACTTTTGTGATGAAGCTTTTAGAATTGCTAAACCTGAAGGAAAAGATAAACATAGACCAGTTGTTGGCATGCATGTTATCTCAGTTAAGATAGGAGATCATTCTTATCATGGGTTATGTGACCTAGGTGCTAGTGTGAGTGTTATTCCTTTCTCCTTATATCAAGAAATTAAAGATGAAATAACACCCGCTGAGATAGAAGACACAAATGTTACTATTAAACTTGCTAATAGAGATACTATATCACCAATTGGGGTTCTTAGAGATGTTGAAGTCTTGTATGGAAACTAAAATACCCTACTGATTTTCTTGTTCTTAGCACCCCACAAGATGACTTTTGTCCCATTATATTTGGTAGACCTTTCTTGAACACCGTCAATGCTAAAATAGATTGTAAGAAACAAACTATCAGTGTTAGATTTGGTGATGAATCTCATGAGTTTAATTTTTACAAGTTTAGTAAACAACCTCATAAGAAAGATTTGCCTAGTAAGGATGAAATTGTTGGTCTTGCTTCTATTGTTGTGCCTCCTACTGATCCTTTGGAACAATATTTACTAGACCATGAAAATGATTTGCATATGCGTGAAAGAAATGAAATAGATAGAATCTTTTTCCAACAACCACCTCTGCTTAAACACAATCTGCCTATTGAAACTCTAGGAGGCCCTCCTCCACCTAAAGGTGATCCTGTGTTTGAACTAAAACAATTACCAGACACTTTGAAATATGCTTATCTTGATGGAAAGAAGATATATCCTGTTATTATCAGTGCTAACCTTTCAGAACATGAAGAAGAAAGATTATTGAAAGTTCTAAGGAAGCACATGGCTGCTATTGGATATACTCTTGATGATCTTAAGGGCATTAGTCCCACTCTATGTTAGCACAAGATCAATGTGGAACCTTATGCTAAACCCATTGTTGATCACCAACGCCGGTTAAACCCAAAAATGAAAGAAGTGGTAAGAACGGAAATAACTTCTGGAAGCGGGTATAATCTATCCTATAGCTGATAGTAGATGGGTAAGTCATGTTCATTGTGTCCCTAAGAAGGGAGGTATTACTGTTGTTCCTAATTATAAGAATGAGCTTATTCCACAAAGAATTGTCACGGCTATAGAATGGTAATTGATTATAGAAAATTAAATAAAGCTACTAGAAAAGATAATTACCCTCTGCCTTTTATTGATCAAATGTTAGAAAGACTATCTAAGCACATACATTTTTGCTTCCTTGATGGATACTCTGGATTTTCACAAATACAGGTTTTACAATCTGATCAAGAAAAGACCACGTTTACTTGTCCTTTTGGAACATTTGCTTATAGATGTATGCCTTTCGGTTTATGTAATGCGCCTGCTACCTTTCAAAGATGTATGACTGCTATATTATCTGATTTTTGTGAAAAGATTGTTGAGGTTTTCATTGATGACTTTTCTGTTTATGGGAAGTCTTTTGATGATTGTTTAAGCAATCTTGATCGAGTTTTGTAGAGATGTGAACAAACAAATCTTGTCTTGAATTGGGAGAAGTGCCACTTTATGGTTAATGAAGGTATTGTCTTGGGCCATAAAATTTCTGAAAGAGGCATTGAGGTGGACAAAGCCAAGGTTGATGCAATTGAGAAAATGCCATGTCCTAAAGATATCAAAGGTATTCGTAGTCCCTGGTCATGCTGGTTTATATAGGAGGTTTATCAAAGACTTTTATAAAATTTCTGGTCCTCTTACTAATCTTTTGCAAAAGGATATTCCCTTTGTGTTTGATGATGATTGTATGGAAGCCTTTGAAACACTAAAGAAAGCCTTAATCACTGCACTTGTTGTTCAACCACCTGATTGGAACTTGCCTTTTGAGATTATGTGTGATGCTAGTGATTATGCTGTTGGTGCTGTTCTAGGACAAAGAGTTGATAAGAAACTAAATATTATTCACTATGCTGGTAAAACTCTAGACAATGCTCAACGAAACTATGCTACTACTGAAAAAGAATTCTTAGCAGTGGTGTTTGCTTGTGATAAATTCAGATCTTACATTGTTGATTCTAAAGTAATTGTTCACACCGATCATGTTGTTATAAAATATCTTATGGAAAAGAAAGATGCTAAACCTAGACTCGTTAGGTGGGTTCTTCTGCTACAAGAATTTGATTTGCATATTACTGATAGAAAAGGAGCAGAGAACCCCGTGGCTAATAACTTGTCTAGACTTGAAAATATTCTTGATGACCCACAACCAATTAATGATAGCTTCCCTGATTGTTATGATGACTATGCTAATTATATTGTTGTTAAATACATACCACCGCTTCACATACCAACAAAAGAAAAAATTCTTCTATGATTTAAGACATTACTTTTGGGATGACCGACATCTTTATAAAGAAGGAGTAGATGGTATAATTAGACGTTGTGTACCTGAGCATGAACAGGAATAAATCCTACGAAAATGTTGATACGTCTCCAACGTATCTATAATTTTTTTATTGTTCCATGCTATTATATTATCCATCTATGATGTTTTATATGCATTTATATGCTATTTTATATGATTTTTGGAACTAACCTATTAACCTAGAGCCCAGTGTCAGTTTCTGTTTTTTCCTTGTTTTTGAGTTTTACAGAAAAGGAATACTAAACGGAGTCCAATTGGCGTGCTAATTTTTTATGATTTTTTATGGACCAAAAGAAGCCCCCAGAGCAAAAGAGTTAGGCCAGAAGAGTCCTGAGCCGTCCACGAGGGTGGAGGGCGCGCCCTACTCCCCTGGGCGCACCCCCTGCCTCGTGGATGACTCGGAGACCCCCCTGACGTGAGACCGACGCCAAAAATTCCTATAAATACAGTAACACCCGAAAAGAAACCTAGATCGGGAGTTCCGCCGCCGCAAGCCTTTGTAGCCCTGAAAAACCTCTCGGGACCCTGTTCCGGCACCCTACTGAAGGGGGAATTCATCATCGGTGGCCATCTTCATCATCCCGGCGCTCTACATGACAAGTAGGGAGTAGTTTACCCTCAAGGCTAAGGGTATGTACCAGCAGCTATGTGTTTGATCTCTCTCTCTCTCCCTCTCTCTCTCTCTCTTGTGTTCTTGATTTGGCACGATCTTGATGTACCACGAGCTTTGCTATTATAGTTGGATCTTATGATGTTTCTCCCCCTCTACTCTCTTGTAATGGATTGAGTTTTTCCTTTGAAGTTATCTTATCGGATTGAGTCTTTAAGGATTTGAGAACACTTGATGTATGTCTTGCATGTGCTTATCTGTGGTGACAATGGGATATCACGTGATCTACTTGATGTATGTTTTGGTGATCAACTTGCGGGTTTAGTGACCTTGTGAACTTATGCATAGGGGTTGACACACGTTTTCGTCTTGACTCTCCGGTAGAAACTTTGGGGCACTCTTTGAAGTTCTTTGTGTTGGTTGAATAGATGAATCTGAGATTGTGTGATGCATATCGTATAATCATACCCGCGGATACTTGCGTGACATTGGAGTATCTAGGTGACATTAGGGTTTTGGTTGATGTGTGTCTTAAGGTGTTATTTTACTACGAACTCTAGGGATGTTTGTGACACTTATAGGAATAGCCCAATGGATTGATCTTGCAACTGAATCTTTTATTTTCTTGTTTTATCACGAGTTTAGTTTATAAAAATAAAACTACAAAAAATGGAATTGAGGGTGCCTCATATGCTTCATCTTTTTAATGTCTTTCGTGAAAATAAGGATTGCGATAATTGTGCCAAAGTGTTAGAAGAAGAATGCATTGAAATGTTTGGCACTGAATATTTGAATGATGAGCATGATTGCAATGTTGTTAGTATGAATTCCTTGAATATCCATGATGCTAATGATACGCAAAGCCACAAGCTTGGGGAAGCTATGTTTGATGAAGATGATATTTTTAGTCCCCCAAGTTTTGATGAGAAAATATATTATGATGATAGCATGCCTCCTATCTATGATGATTATTGTGATGACATTTATGCTATAAAGAATAATGATATCCATGAAACTTGTCATCATGATTTTAATGCTCAAATTGATTATGTGAATAAATTATCACATGATAGTTATTTCGTATGCTAGTTGATATCCCACTACTATTCATGAGAATAAATTTTCTTATGTGGAGAGTAGTAAAATTTCTATGCTTGTGCATCATGAAATAATGCTTTATGTGATGGTTATATTGTTGAATTCATTCATGATGCTACTGAAAATTATTATGAGGGAGGAATATATGCTTGTAGGAATTGCAATAATATCAAGTTTCCTCTCTATGTGTTGAAAATCTTAAAGCTATGCTTGTTTTGCTTTCCTATGCTAGTTGATTCTTGTTCTCATAAGTTGTTTGCTCACAAAATACCTATGCATAGGAAGTGGTTTAGACTTAAATGCGCTAGTCATATTCTTCATGATGCTCCCATTATGTTTCAATTCTTATCTTTTATGTGAGCATCATTGAAATCATCATGCCTAGCTAAAAAGGCATTAAAGAAAAGCGCTTGTTGGGAGACAACCCAATATTTACCCCTACTTTTTTGTGTGTCCACATGATTAAGCTACTGTATTAATCATGTTTTATTGCTTTTGTTTCAATAAAGTGCCAAGTAGAACCTTTGGGAAGACTTGGGTGAAAGTTAATGCGATCTTGCTGTAAACACAGAAACTTTGCGCTCACGAGATTAGCTATAATTTTTTACAGAAGAGTGATTTAAGTTGATTCTTTTTGCAGAAGATTAATAGACAAATTCCTCACGTCCACCAATTTATTTCAGCATTTTTGGAGTTACAGAAGTATTTGAGAGTTACAGATTACTACAGACTGTTCTGTTTTTGATAGATTCTGTTTTCTATGTGTTGTTTGCTTATTTTGATGAATCTATGAGTGGTATCGGAGGGTATGAACCATAGAGAAGTTGGAATACAGTAGATATTACACCAATATGAATTTAGAATGAGTTCACAACAGTACTAAAAGTGGTGATTTATTTTCTTATACTAACGGAGCTTACGAGTTTTCTGTTGAGTTTTGTGTTGTGAAGTTTTCAAGTTTTGGGTAAAGATTCGATGGACTATGGAATAAGGAGTGGCAAGAGCCTAAGATTGGGGATGCCCAAGGCACCCCAAGGTAATATTCAAGAACAACCAAGAGCCTAAGCTTGGGGATGCCCCGGATGGCATCCCCTCTTTCGTCTTCGTTCATCAGTAACTTTACTTGGAGCTATATTTTTATTCACCACATGATATGTGTTTTGCTTGGAGCATTATTTTATTTTATTTTGTTTTTCTTTCTGTTTGAATAATATCCCAAGATCTGAAATCCTTAAATGTTAGAGAGTCTTCACATAGTTACATAATTATTGGACTACTCATTGATCTTCACTTATATCTTTTGGAGTAGTTTGTCATTTGCTCTAGTTCTTCACTTATATATTTTTAGAGCACGGCGGTTTTTATTTTGAGGAAATTGATGGACTCTCATGCTTCACTTCATATTGTTTTGAGAGTCTTTATAACAGCATGGTAATTTGCTTTGGTTATAAAATTAGTCCTAATATAATAGGCATCCAAGAGGGATATAATAAAAACTTTCATATAAAGTGCATTGAATACTATGAGAAGTTTGATTCTTTATGATTGTTTTGAGATATGAAGATGGTGATATTAGAGTCATGCTAGTGGAGTAGTTATGAATTTTAGAGATACTTGTGTTAAAGTTTGTGATTCCCGTAGCATGCACGTATGGTGAACCGTTATGTGATGAAGTTGGAGTATGAGGTATTTTTTGATTGTCATCCTTTGTGTGGAGGTCGGCATCGCACAATGGTTAACTCCTACCAACTCTTCCCCTAGGATCATGCGCGTAGTACTTTGTTTTGATGACTTATAGATTTTTGCAATAAGTATGTGAGTTCTTTATGACTAATGTTGAGTCCATGGATTATACGTACTCTCACCCTTCCATCATTGCTAGCCTCTCTTGTACCACGCAACTTTCACCGGTACCATACACCCACCATATACCTTCCACAAAATAGCCACCATATCTACCTATTATGGCATTTCCATAGCCATTCTGAGATATATTGCCATGCAACTTTCCACCATTCCATTTATTATGACACGCTTCATCATTGTTATATTGCTTTGCCATGTAGTTGACATCGTATTTGTGGCAAAGCCACCTTTCATAATTATTTCATACATGTCACTCTTGATTCATTGCACATCCCGGTACACCGCCGGAGGCATTCATATAGAGTCATATTTTGTTCTAAGTATCAAGTTGTAATTCTTGAGTTATAAGTAAATAAAAGTGTGATGATCTTCATTATTAGAGCATTGTCCCAGTGAGGAAAGGATGATGGATACTATGATTCCCCCACAAATCGGGATAAGACTCCAGACGAAAAATAAAAAAATATATAAAAAAGAGAAGGCCCAAAAAAGAGAGAAAACAAAAAAAAGTGAGAGAAAAAGAGAGAAGTGAGAATGCTACTATCCTTTTTCCACACTTGTGCTTCAAAGTAGCACCATGATCTTCGTGATAGAGAGTCTCCTATGTTGTCACTTTCATATACTAGTGGGAATTTTACATTATAGAACTTGGCTTGTATATTCCAATGATGGGCTTCCTCAAAATGCCCTAGGTCTTCGTGAGCAAGCAAGTTGGATGCACACCCACTTAGTTTCTTTTGTTGAGCTTTCATACACTTATAGCTCTAGTGCATCCATTGCATGGCAATCCCTACTCACTCACATTGATATCTATTGATGGGCATCTCCATAGCCCATTGATACGCCTAGTTGATGTGAGACTATCTCCCTCTTTTTGTCTTCTCCACAACCACCATTCTATTTCACCCATAGTGCTATATACATGGCTCACACTCATGTATTGTGTGAAAGTTGAAAAAGTTTGAGAATACTAAAGTATGAAACAATTGCTTGGCTGAAACCGGGGTTGTGCATGATTTGAATATTTTGTGTAACGAAGATGAAGCATAGCCAAACTATTTGATTTTGTAGGGATGAACTTTCTTTGGCCATTTTATTTTGAGAAGACATAATTGCTTTGTTAGTATGCTTGAAGTATTATTATTTTTATGTCAATATTAAACTTTTGTTTGAATCTTATGGATCTGAATATTCTTGCCACAATAGAGAAGATTACATTGATAAATATGTTAGGTAGCATTCCACATCAAAAATTCTGTTTTTATCATTTACCTACTCGAGGACGAGCAGGAATTAAGCTTGGGGATGCTTGATACGTCTCCAACATATCTATAATTTTTTATTGTTCCATGCTATTATATTATCCATCTAGGATGTTTTATATGCATTTATATGCTATTTTATATGATTTTTGGAACTAATCTATTAACCTAGAGCCCAGTGCTAGTTTCTGTTTTTTCCTTGTTTTTGAGTTCTACAGAAAAGGAATACCAAACGGAGTCCAATTGATGTGCCAATTTTTGATGATTTTTTATGGACCAAAAGAAGCCCCCGGAGAAAAAGAGTTGGGCCAGAAGAGTCCCGAGCCGTCCACGAGGGTGGAGGGCGCGCCCCCTGCCTCGTGGACCACTTGGAGACCCCCCCTGACGTGAGACCGACGCCAAAAATTCCTATAAATACAGAAACCACCAAAAAGAAACTTAGATCGAGAGTTCCGCCGCCGCAAGCCTCTGTAGCCACGAAAAACCTCTCGGGGCCCTATTCTAGCACCCTTTCGGAGGGGGAATTCATCACCGGTGGCCATCTTCATCATCCCGATGCTCTCCATGACGAGGAGGGAGTAGTTCACCCGCGGGGCTGAGGGTATGTACCAGTAGCTATGTGTTTAATCTCTCTCTCTCTCTCTCTCTCTCTCTCTCTCGTGTTCTTGATTTGGCACGATCTTGATGTACCGCGAGCTTTGCTATTATAGTTGGATCTTATGATGTTTCTCCCCCTCTACTCTCTTGTAATGGATTGAGTTTTCCCTTTGAAGTTATCTTATCGGATTGAGTCTTTAAGGATTTGAGAACACTTGATGTATGCTTGCATGTGCTTATCTGTGGTGACAATGGGATATCATGTGATCTACTTGATGTATGTTTTGGTGATCAACTTGCAGGTTTAGTGACCTTGTGAACTTATGGATAGGGGTTGGCACACGTTTTCGTCTTGACTCTCCGGTAGAAACTTTGGGGCACTCTTTGAAGTTCTTTGTGTTGGTTGAATAGATGAATCTGAGATTGTGTGATGCATATCGTATAATCATACCCGCGGATACTTGTGGTGACATTGGAGTATCTAGGTGACATTAGGGTTTTGGTTGATGTGTGTCTTAAGGTGCTATTTTACTACGAACTCTAGGGCTGTTTGTGACACTTATAGGAATAGCCCAATGGATTGATCAGAAAGAATAACTTTGAGGTGGTTTCGTACCCTACAATAATCTCTTTGTTTGTTCTCCGCTATTATTGACTTTGGAGTGACTCTTTGTTGCACATTGAGGGATTGTTATATGATTAAATTATGTTATTATTGTTGGGAGAACTTGCACTAGTGAAAGTATGAACCCTAGGCCTTGTTTCAAAGCATTGCAATACCGTTTGTGCTCACTTTTACCACTTGCTACCTTGTTGTTTTTATATTTTCAGATTACAAAAACCTATATCTACCATCCATATTGCACTCATATCACCATCTCTTCACCAAACTAGTGCACCTATACAATTTACCATTGTATTGGGTGTGTTGGGGACACAAGAGACTCTTTGTTATTTGGTTGCAGGGTTGTTTGAGAGAGACCATGTTCATCCTATGCCTCCCACGGATTGATAAACCTTAAGTCATCCTCTTGAGGTAAATTTGCTACTGTCCTACAAACCTCTGCACTTGGAGACCCAACAACGTCTACAAGAAGAAGGTTGTGTAGTAGACATCAAATGTCACTCCAAAGCTTATGGAGGACATCACACGGGAGACAGAACCACTCATAAGGTATTGCAATTTGGTTTTTATTGGCCTACTCTCTTCAAAGATGCCCGTAAGTTTGTCTCATCTTGTGATGAATGCCAGAGAATAGGTAATATCAGTAAGCGTCAAGAAATGCCTATGAATTATTCACTTGCTATTGAACCATTTGATGTTTGGGGATTTGACTTTATGGGACCCTTTCCTTCCTCTAACGGGTATACAGATATTTTGGTTGCTGTTGATTATGTTACTAAATGGGTAGAAGCTATTCCAACCAGTAGTGGTGATCACAACACCTCTATTAAAATGCTTAAGGAAGTTATTTTCCCAAGGTTTGGAGTCCCTAGATATTTGATGACTGATGGTGGTTCACATTTTATTCATGGTGCTTTCCGTAAGATGCTTGCTAAGTATGATGTTAATCATAGAATCGCGTCACCTTATCATCCTCAGTCTAGTGGTCAAGTTGAACTTAGCAATAGAGAAATCAAACTACTCTTACAAAAGACTGTTAATAGGTCCCGGAAGAATTGGTCTAAGAAATTGGATGATGCACTTTGGGCTAATAGAACAGCTTACAAAAATCCTATGGGTATGTCTCCATATAAAATGGTCTGTGGAAAAGCTTGCCATTTACCTCTTGAGTTAGAACATAAAGCATTTTGGGCAATAAAAGAACTGAATTATGATTTCAAACTTGTTGGAGAAAAGAGGTTATTTGATATTAGCCCGTTAAATGAATGGAGAACCCAGGCTTATGAAAATGCTAAGTTAATCAAAGAAAAAGTTAAAAGATGGCATGACAAAAGAATCCAAAAGCGTGAGTCCAAAGTAGGTGAATATGTTCTTTTGTACAACTCTCGTTTCAGATTCTTTGCAGGAAAACTCCTCTCCAAATGGGAAGGACCCTATGTCATCGAGGAGGTCTATCGATCCGGGGCTATCAAAATAAATAATGCTGAAGGGACTAACCGGAAGGTTGTCAATGGGCAACGAATAAAACACTATATCTCAGGTACACCCATTAATGTAGAAAGCAATGTTATCCAAATTTTGACACCGGAAGAACACATAAAAGAGTCCTTTCGGAGCACTCCAGAATCGTGAAAATAAGGAGGTATGGGATACGGTAAGTAAACAGACTCTGAAAAATCCACAAAAATATTTTTTGTTAGTTTTGGAATATTTGGAAAATTAGGAAAATAAGAAACTTCCAGGAAAGTGACCATGGTGGGCATGATACACCAGGGCGCGCCAGGCTTTCCTGGCGCGCCTAGGTGGGTTGTGCCCACCTCGGGTACTTTCCAATCTCCGTTTTTCTTCCGTTCTGCTTGTTCCCCAAGATAAAAAAAGTCTATATATACCTCCTGAACCTGTTAACCTCCATATCGCGAAGAAATCTCATGTTTTCTTCTCTTGCTATTTCTGTCAGATCTATTGAGCCAGCCATCATGTCTACTCCCCCCTCTGATCTTATGGAATAAGATGCTTCGTTGATGAAGATTGAGCTGAAGAGAGAAGACCCCGTTGGAGCAGCTAAGGAGGACAAGAGCAAGGAGGCACCCGGAGATCAAGTGCCGATGGACGAGCAAGCATTGCCCGCCGATGAGGAAGAGGAAGATATCCTTGAACCCTACTATGCTCATCTTACCCCCGATGAGATTGCAGCCTTCAGGATCATTAATACGGTTCATATACAAAATAAGTATCTCAATTGTGAAAATATTTTGCATATGGAGCACATTGCTTCCCTGCGGAGAGTCATCCGAAGATTGGAGGGCCTCTTGATCCTTAAAGACCGGATTGCTTCTACTTCATCACCACCATATTCTCCATCACCACCAAAAGAAAACTGAGTATTGGGTATGGGCACTCCCCTTGGCTTTCGCCAAGCTTGGGGAAGGTGCCCCGGTATCATATCAATCTCCACTATCTTTTGCCTTTACTTTCTTAGTTTGATCAATGGTTATCTTTTGCTATTAGATGAATAAAAGTTTAGTTCGATCCTTTATTTTTGTGAGTTTGCTTAGTGATCAATCCTTGTAATCGTGTGCGAGATATAATAAATTTTAGTGTGAGTTTTGCCTTGTTTACTTTCTTGCTGCAATAAAAAGAAAGGAAATAAAAGAAAACGATCATATGCTAATCTTATGGTAAGTGATGACATTACATAAGGAAAAGTATAAGTAGAAAATTTTATTGTAGATTGACAAATATAGCATTGGTCAATGATGCAACACATGAAATAATTAATAAGGGAAGAGAAGATTCACATATAAATACATTATCATGGAAATCTTTTGTGATTGTGAGCACCATCAAAATATTATATGCCAAAATTGTTGACGTTGGACAAGGAAGACAACTTAATGATTTATGTTTGTTCATATTCACATAGAAGTCATATTGTCATAGATCCTTCAACATGTGGTGCTTGCCCCTATCTAAGTAGAGATACTATTTGTGCATCCAAAACCCTTAAACCCTATCTTGTTTGAGAGTCCACCATACCTACCTATGGATTGAGTAAGATCCTTCAAGTAATTTGTCATCGGTGTGAAAAGGGAAATAAAAATTGCTTATAAAAATGTGAGATCATTTAGTGTAAGGGAAAATTGAGCGTTGTACGAACTTGTGATGGTGAAGAATAAAAGCGACATACTGCATAATAAAGGTTGCCATCACAAGGGGCAATATAGCATGACATTCTCTTGCACTAAGGGGTTGAGCATTCAAACAAAAAGTGCATGGAAACCTTTGCTCCCCTCTGCGAAGGGCCTAGCTTTTACTTTCATGTATTTATTTTTATGCAAGAGTCAAAGTTTTTCTCTCTATTCCTTTTATTTTTCTCCTTTGACAAGCATCATGTGGTGAGGAAAGATCTAGGCACATATGTCCAGTTGAATATGGGTGGCATAAGTTATTATTGTTGACATCACCCTTGAGGTGAGGTTGTTTGGAGGGAAACTATAAGCCCCTATCTTTCTCTGTGTTCGGTTGAAATGTTTTGCTCATGTGTACGCGGTGAGTGTTCGCAATCATAGAAGACTAAATGATGGTTGAGTATGTGGACTTGCCTAAAGGCTCTGATACATGACCCTTCCTGAAAAGATGATGAATTGTAGTTGCAAAGTTGATTGAGACCATAGTTTGTTAGTTTACAATAGAGTTTATGCTTTATACTTTAGTGTTGTGATGAATTGTCACTTGTTCATGAGAAGTCTATGATAAAAGTTCTATAATAAAAGTTTTATATTGAAGTTTGTTGATGTTATAATAAGTCACATGATGCTGCTATGTCCGTATTTTTGTTTTTATCGACACCTCTCTCTCAAAGCATGTGGACATGTTTTCCAATTTTGGTTTTCGCTTGAGGACAAGCGAGGTATAAGCTTGCGGGAGTTGATACATCCATTTTGCATCATGTTTTTCTACTGTTATTTATGTTGTTTTCTTGTATAATAATGCTTTTTGGGGTAATTCTAATGCCTTTTCTCTCATAATATGCAAGGTATGCACAAAGGGGGAGAATTCTGGCAGCTGGAAATCTGGACCTGAAAAGGCTACGTCAAGCTACCTATTCTGCACAACTCCAAATGAGCTGAAACTCCTCGAGGATTTTTATGGAATATTTAAGGAATATTGGAGCAAATAAGTACCAGAGGAGGGCCATCAGGTGGGCACAACCCACCTGGGCGCGCCAGGAGGCCCAGGTGCGCCCTGGTGGGTGCTGCCCTCCTCGGCCCACCTCCAGTGCCCATCTTCTAGTATATAAGTCATTTTGACCTAGAAAAATAAGGGGAGGACATTCGAGACGAAGTGTCGCCGACTCCTCAATTCCACTGGGGGAACTTCCCTCCCGGAGGAGGAAATCATCATCATCATCATCACCAACAACTCTCCCATCTTGGGGAGGGTTATCTTCATCAACATCTTCATAGCACCAACTCCTCTCAAACCCTAGTTCATCTCTTGCGTTCAATCTTTGTATCAAAACTATAGATTGGTGCCCGTGGCTGACTAGTAGTGTTGATTACATCTTGTAGTTGATTACTATATGGTTTATTTGGTGGAATATTATATGTTCAGATCCATTATGCTATTCAATACCCCTCTGATCTTGAACACGTTTATCATTTGTGAGTAGTTACTTTCGTTCTTGAGGTCACGGGAGAAATCATGTTGCAAGTAATCATGTGAACTTGATATGTGTTCGATATTTTGATGGTATGTATGTTGCCATTCTCTTAGTGGTGTCATGTGAACATCGACTACATGACACTTCACCATATTTTGGCCTAAGGGAATGCATTGTGGAGTAGTTATTAGATGGTGGGTTGCGAGAGTGATAGAAGCTTAAACCCGAGTTCATGCGCTATTCTGTAAGGGACCGATTGGATCCAAAAGTTTAATGCTATGGTTAGAATTTATTCTTAATACTTTTCTCGTAGTTGCGGATGCTTGCGAGAGGGTTAATCATAAGTATGAGGTTTGTTCAAGTAAGAACAACACCTAAGCACCGGTCCACCCACATATCAAATTATCAAAGTACCAAACATGAATTAAGCCAACATGATGAAAGTGACTAGATGAAATTCCCGTGTACCCTCAAGAACACTTTTCTTATCATAAGAAACCATTTTGGCATGTCCTTTGCCTCAAAAGGATTGGGCTACCTTGTTGCACTTTTGTTACTACTATTGTTACTTGCTCGGTACAAATTATCTTGCTACCAAACTACCCCGCTACTTATAATTTTAGCACTTGCAGACAGTACCTTGCTGAAAACCACTTGTCATTTCCTTCTGCTCCTCGTTGGGTTCGACACTCTTACTTATCAAAAAGAGCTACAATTGACCCCATACACTTATGGGTCATCAAAGATATATATCATGTGTTCTCAAATCTGAACATTCAATCCGATATGACAAAACTGCAACGGGTAAAGATTCATTTCATCACAACAAGAGTAGGGAGGGTAGAAACATCATATGATCCATCTATGTTAACAAAGCCCATGATATATCAAGATCGTGACATCTCAAGATCACGAGAGAGAGGGAGAACGATTAAACACATAGCTACTGGTACAAACCCTCAGCCCCGAGGGTGGACTACTCCCTTCTCATCGTGGTGGCCGCCGGGATGATGAAGATGGCCACCACTGATGATCTCCCCCTCCGGTAGGGTGCCGGAACGGGATTCTGATTGGTTTTCGGTGGCTACAGAGGCTTGCAGCAGCGGAACTTCTGATCTAGGTTCTCCCAAAGGGTTTTTGGAATATTTGAGAATTTATAGGGCGAAGAGGGGGTGCGGGAGGCCACCGAGCTGGGCAACCCACCGGGGTGCGCTTTGAAGGAAATATGCCCTAGAGGCAATAATAAAGTTATTACTTATTTCCTCATATCATGATAAATGTTTATTATTCATGCTAGAATTGTATTAACTGGAAACATAATACATGTGTGAATACATAGACAAACATAGTGTCACTAGTATGCCTCTACTTGACTAGCTCGTTGATAAAGATGGTTGAGTTTCCTAGCCATAGACATGAGTTGTCATTTGATTAACGGGATCACATCATTAGGAGAATGATGTGATTGACTTGACCCATTCCGTTAGCTTAGCACTTGATCATTTAGTATGTTGTTATTGCTTTCTTCATGACTTATACATGTTCCTATGACTATGAGATTATGCAACTCTCGTTTACCGGAGGAACACTTTGTGTGCTACCAAACGTCACAACGTAACTTGATGATTATAAAGGAGCTCTACAGGTGTCTCCGAAGGTACTTCTTGAGTTGGCGTACTTTGAGATTAGGATTTGTCACTCCGATTGTCGGAGAGGTATCTCTGGGCCCTCTCGGTAATGCACATCACTATAAGCCTTACAAGCAATGTGACTAATGAGTTAGTTGCGGGATGATGCATTACATAACGAGTAAAGAGACTTGTCGGTAACGAGATTAAACTAGGTATTGAGATACCGACGATCGAATCTCGGGCAAGTAACATACCGATGACAAAGGGAACAACGTATGTAGTTATGCAGTTTGACCGATAAAGATCTTCGTAGAATATGTGGGAACCAATATGAGCATCCAGGTTCCGCTATTGGTTATTGACCGGAGACATGTCTCGGTCATGTCTACATAGTTCTCGAACCCGTAGGGTCCGCACGCTTAAAGTTCGATGATGATCGGTATTATGAGTTTTTGTGTTTTGATGTACCGAAGGTAGTTCGGAGTCCCGGATATGATCACGGACATGACGAGGAGTCTCGAAATGGTCAAGACGTAAAGATCAATATATTGAATGACTATGTTCGGGACACCGGAAGTGTTTCGGGAGGTTTCGGACATTTACCGGAGTACCGGCGGGTTACCGGAACCCCCCGGGGGGTTTATTGGGCCTCATGGGCCCTAGTGGAGAAGAGGAGGGGCGGCTAGGGAAGGCTGCGCGTCCCCTCCCCCTGTAGTCCAAGATGGACAAGGAGGGGGGGCGGTGCCCCCCCTTTCCTTCCTCTCCTCTCTCCCTTCCTTCCCTTCTCCTACTCCTACAAGGAAAGAAGGAGTCCTACTCCCGGTGGGAGTAGGACTCCCCCCTTGGCGCGCCCTCCTCCTTGCCGGCCGCCTCCCCCCTTGCTCCTTTATATACGGGGGTAGGGGCACCTCTAGACACACAAGTTGATCTGTTGATCTCTCCCAGTCGTGTGCGGTGCCCCCCTCCACCATATTCCACCTCGGTAATATAGTAGCGGTGGTTAGGCGAAGCCCTGCACCGGTAGCATCATCAACACCGTCATCACGCCGTCGTGCTGACGGAACTCTCCCGTAAAGCTCTCCTGGATCGAGTTCGTGGGACGTCATCGAGCTGAACATGTGCTAAACTCGGAGGTGCCATACGTTCGGTACTTGGATCGGTCGGATTGTGAAGACGTACGACTACATCAATCGCGTTGTGCTAACGCTTCCGCTTTCATTCCACGAGGGTACGTGGAAAACACTCTCCCCTCTCGTTGCTATGCATCACCATGATCTTGCGTGTGCATAGGATTTTTTTTGAAATTACTATGTTCCCGAACAGTGGCATCCGATCCAGGTTTATGCGTAGATGTTATATGCACGAGTAGAACACAAGTGAGTTGTGGGCAATACAAGTCATATTGCTTACCAGCATGTCATACTTTGGTTTGGTGGTATTGTTGGATGAAGCGTCCCGGACCGACATTACGCGTACGCTTACGCGAGACTGGTTCTACCGACGTGCTTTGCACATAGGTGGCTGGCGGGTGTCGGTTTCTCCAACTTTAGTTGAACCGAGTATGTCTACGCCCGGTCCTTGAGAAGGTTAAGACAGCACTAACTTGACGAAATATCGTTGTGGTTTTGATGCGTAGGTAAGAATGGTTCTTGCTCAGCCCATAGCAGCCACGTAAAACTTGCAACAACAAAGTAGAGGACGTCTAACTTGTTTTTGCAGGGCATGTTGTGATGTGATATGGTCAAGACATGATGCTAAATTTTATTGTATGACATGATCATGTTTTGTAACAGAGTTATCGGCAACTGGCAGGAGCCATATGGTTGTCACCTTATTGTATGCAATGCAATCGCCCTGTAATTGCTTTACTTTATCACTAAGCGGTAGCAATAGTCGTAGAAGCAATAGTTGGCGAGACGACAACGATGCTACGATGGAGATCAAGGTGTCGCGCCAGTGACGATGGTGATCATGATGGTGCTTCGGAGATGGAGATCACAAGCACAAGATGATGGTAGAAATTACACGGACTGGGTCCGTAACTTGAGGATTATCCTCATTGTTGCACATAAGAATTACATCTTGGAAGCACCGCTGGGTGCCAAGCCTGCTGCAGATGCAACTAACGATGTTAAGAACGTATGGCAGAGCAAAGCTGATGACTACTCGATAGTTCAGTGTGCCATGCTTTACGGCTTAGAACCGGGACTTCAACAATGTTTCGAACGCCATGGAGCATATGAGATGTTCCAAGAGTTGAAGTTAATAATTCAAGAAAATGCTTGGATTGAGAGATATGAATTCTCCAATAAGTTCTATAGCTGCAAGATGGAGGAGAATAGTTCTGTCAGTGAACATATACTCAAAATGTCTGGGTATAATAATCACTTGATTCAACTCGGAGTTAATCTTCCTGATGATAGTGTCATTGACAGAATTCTTCAATCACTGCCACCAAACTACAAGAGCTTTGTGATGAACTATAATATGCAAGGGATGAACAAGACTATTCTCGAGCTCTTCGCGATGCTAAAAGCTGCGGAGGTAGAAATCAAGAAGGAGCATCAAGTGTTGATGGTCAACAAGACCACCAGTTTCAAGAAAAAGGGTAAAGGGAAGAAGAAGGGGAACTTCAATAAGAATGGCAAACAATTTGCCGCTCAGGAGAAGAAACCCAAGTCTGGACCTAAGCCTGAGACTGAGTGCTTCTACTGCAAAGGGACTGGTCACTGGAAGCAGAACTCCCCAAGTATTTGGCGGATAAGAAGGATGGCAAGGTGAACAAAGGTGTATGTGATATACATGTTATTGATGTGTACCTTACTAATGCTCGCAGTAGCACCTGGGTATTTGATACTAGTTCTGTTGCTAATATTTGCAACTCAAAACAGGGACTACGGATTAAGCGAAGATTGGCTAAGTACAAGTGATGATGCGCGTGGGAATTGGTTCCAAAGTCGATGTGATCGCGTTCGGCACGCTACCTCTACATCTACCTTCAGGATTAGTTTTCACTACAAAAAAAATACACTTCCGCTATGATACGTGTTTGTCACAGTAGGTCGCGTTTTTTGTCATGCATGTACATCCATGACAAATTTATGACATAATCAAGATAGTCATACCTGTGCTGTCGTAGAAGTGTTCGATGACATTACCAAAATTATCATCAAGGAAGTGTCCACTTCCATGACAATAAATCGCGCATCATAGAACTGCTTTCGTCAAGGGTGACCGACACGTGGCATCCACCGTAACGGAACGCCGTTAAGCTATTGGGTCGGGTTTTGGATCCGATAACCCGTTAACAGCCCCGACCAATTGGGATTTTCCACGTGTAAAATCATTATTGGCTGGAGGAAACACGTGTCAGCTCACCGTTGGGACAGATGTCAACCACTCATTGGACAGAAGGTGCCTATGATACGTCAACACGTGGCACGGCCCAACAGAGGCCCATTCCTGTGAAAAGGCTGGCCTGTTTGACTTGGTCAAATGGTGGCGGGCCGGCCCATGGAAAGCTTGTTAACGGCCTGTTCGCATATAGCCCATTTACAGCCCGCTAACCCAAGGCCCGTTACGCCCTATCCGAATTAGGACCAGTAGCGTCATCTGGGCCATCCAATATGATTCCAGCCCGTTTTCACTTCTGGCCCATGTATGGCCCATTTCGTCTTTCGGCCCATATGAGGCCCTATGTAACTCTTGGCCTATTAACAGCTCGTGGTGAAACTGGCCCGCAATGAACAGTGTATCACTTTACACCCACTAATAGCCCGTGGTGAAACTAGCCCGTAATGAACAGTATATCACTTTATACCCATTAAGGGCCCATTATTCAGTTGGGCCGTGTCGGTGTCAAAACCAGCGGATCTCGGGTAGGGGGTCCCGAACTGTGCGTCTAGGCGGATGGTAACAAGAGACAAGGGACACGATGTTTTACCCAGGTTCGGGCCCTCTTGATGGAGGTAAAACCCTACGTCCTGCTTAATTGATATTGATGATATGGGTATTACAAGAGTAGATCTACCACGAGATCAAGGAGGCTAAACCCTAGAAGCTAGCCTATGGTATGATTGTTGTTATGTCCTACGGACTAAAACCATCCGGTTTATATAGACACCGGAGAGGGCTAGGGTTACACAGAGTCGGTTACAATGGTAGGAGATCTACATATCCGTATCGCCAAGCTTGCGTTCCACGCCAAGGAAAGTCCCGTCCGGACACGGGACGAAGTCTTCAATCTTGTATCTTCATAGTCTTGGAGTCCGGCCGATGATGATAGTTCGGCTATCCGGACAACCCCTAGTCTAGGACTCCCTCAGTAGCCCCTGAACCAGGCTTCAATGACGACGAGTCCGGCGCGCATATTGTCTTCGGCTTGCAAGGCGGGTTCCTCCTCCGAATAATTTATAGAAGATTGTGAACACCAGGATAGTGTCCGGCTCTACAAAATAAATTCCACCTTCCACCGTCGAGAGAATAATATTTACACAAGTTCAATCTGCTGACGTATTCCGTGGCGTGACGTCACGCCTCAACCAAGCCTTTACTTGAATCGTTTTTATTACACCACCTCAGTGCGTTTAGCGAAGCGATTTCCTTGGCACGTCTTGTCGAAGCAGAGATCGTGTCCCCCTTATTCCGGGATTCTCATCAATACGGACGTGGGTAACCCAACCGCGCCCGTTACCACGCCCCCTCCATCGAAGGCGAGTTCCAAACAGTCACGGGGACGGCTCTTGGTATTCTCCCTCTTTATAATGAGACCAAGGCTCATTCCTTTTCTTCAATCCTCAATCGAATCCGCCCCTCGCCCCGAGTTCTAACACCCAGGGCTCCAGATTCGGGCACTTCGGACCTTCGACAATGTCCGGCTCCGACCTACAGGGCCGGTGGATGCCCTCCTCCGTCACGGAAGAGGACGTGCAAAAGCTGAGAGACGCCAGGTACTTAACCTACGAGATTTTGCATAGGTTGCCTGCCCAAGGGAAAGTCATTCCTACTCCTGAGCCGGGCGAGAGTGTCGTATTCGTGTCCCACCTCCGTCGGGGTTTAGGCTTCCCGATGGATCCCTTCGTGAGGGGGCTCCTGTTTTACTACGGGCTGGAATACCACGACTTGGCTCCGGAGTCTATCCTCCACATCTCATCATTTATTGTCGTCTGCTAAGCCTTCCTCCGCACCACCCCTCACTTTGGTTTGTGGCTCAAAACCTTCAATGTGGAGCCGAAGGTGATTGAGGGGTGTCAGGCGGAGTGCGGCGGGGCGGTTATAAGCAAGAGGGCCGATACTCCATGGCCCGAGGGCTCTTTTCAGGAGGAGCTCGTTTTGTGGCAACAGGAGTGGTTCTATATCACCGCTCCCAGGGGCAGCAGGCAGAGGCCGCCGCCCGCCTTTCGCTCGGACCCTCCACAATGGCTGACGTCCAAGAGAGGGAGATCAATCTGGTCGTGGTGACGCAGGTTATGCTGATTCGGCACCTTCTGCCCTGCAAACGTCGCCCACTCCGCCTTTGGGAATTCAATCCGGAGGGACCATGAGCTCTCCAATACTTTATGGGTACAAAACCCGTGGAGATGTACAATCTGTTCTTCGGATCACAAGAAGTGTGTCCGTACTTGACCGAGGACGCTGGCCTAAGCTGCAATCGCCCGGATACTCAAGTAAGTAGCCCTGTGTTCGGACATAACATCCATTTATTTATCGTGGATTTGCCTATTGACCGGCTATCCCTTGAACAGGAGTGGATAGTGCAAGCAAAACTGATATGGTGTCCGGCCCCCCTCCCTAAGACCATGCTGGATCCCGTGTTAATCAAAATGTTGGAGGTAGCGCCTACGAAGGAGGGCGAAGGGGGGAACAGGGAAACTACCACCTCTATTAAAGAGGCTCTCAGTAAGGGGGGAATCAAGAATCCCTCCCTCCAGGGGGAGAAGAGGACCGCTTCCGAAAACCCGGAGGCCAAAGCCTCGAAGCGGGGAAAGAAATCTGCACCGGAAGGTCCTGTGCCGGGAGGAGTCCCGGCCGCACAGTCTCCCCAAAGGAATCAGCCCTCCAGCGAGCCGTAAGTAGAAAAAACGGAAGTTTTATAACAAGGGACATCCCTATTTTATTTCTGAGGATAACCGAAGTTTTTACCTTGTAGTTCGGATCTCAGCCCTTCTCAGCAGAGCTCATCCTCGGGGGATCTTCGTCCGGAGATGATGGAGAGCGAAATGCCTCCATTTGTCTCCCCGTCAGGCGGGGTGGACGACCCTAAGGTGTCATCACGGAGGGTCTCCCCGAGTCCGGTGGGGCCGGGGAGTTCGGCACCCACTGGAGTACGGCCGGTGGAGCTGCAGGGTTTGCTCGAGAGGGCATCTCTCTCAGAAGATCACCGCGCATTAATGAGTGCGGTGATTGAAAGGATCTCATCCGCTGAGAGCGGGTTACATGAGGCCATCGGAAGTTTACTGACGGGGTTTGAGGTACGCAAAAAATGACATACCTTTTGACAGTTTTGCACATAGGGTGCGCCCTGTATAGATAGTAGCCCCTGAGACTCGGTATGTTGTCGAAAGCGATAGCGTGCCGAGGATCATAATCTCAGTTACAAAATGTCGCCTTTCCTATGCAGGTGGCAGAACGTTCGGTGGCCAGCCGGACTGATGGAGTTGCCGAGCTGAAGCGGCAACTCGATGTTGCGGATGTGGACATCGCGCTGGTCAATAAACGACTTGACGAGTCACAAGGTAGGTGGTTTCTCCGCGGTCACCCGGTACGGGAGCTGATGCCCATTCCTTACAACATGTATGCTTGATGTAGATGGTGCCGCTGCTGTGGAAGACCTTCGGGCAGAGCTTGCTCAAGCCAAGGAGCAAGCCCGAAAAAGTGATGCGGTTGCCTCGAAGGCAGCGGAGGAGCTAAAAGTCGAAAAGGCTACTCACTGCCGAAGCAGGGAGGAAATGACCGTAATGGCCGTGAAATTAAAAGATGCTACCGACTGCTATGAGGTTCTTGAAAGCTAACGCCAAGCGGAGCAGGAGGGCCTGAAGAAGGCCACCGCCAAAGCCAAGGATGCTCGTTCTGCAATGCGGGCTATAAAGGAGGAACTGCGTCAGGCCGAAGACATTGCGGCTGGAAAGCCCTTTCTGTTGCGTAGGAAGTTCACGGATCCGAAGTATGCTCAGTTGGGCCAGTTGTGGAGTGCGGAGGATCCTTATCTGGATTTGGTGGCGAGTGCGGCGGACGCAGTTGGGCACTTCCGAAGTCATAAGGATCATGAAATGGAAGAGCTGTTTTGGTCTCAATTCCATAGTCCGGAGCGTCCACTTCCGTTGACCGATCGGTTGGCTGAGTGGGCTGAACTGAATAGATTGTCCGGACTTGCCATGACGGATGTGGTGGCTCATTTGTGGCCGGAAAGGCCCAAGCCGAAGAGTTATTTTGGTTTATTGCAGCAATTCCTTGGGGCGGTGCCGATATCAAGGTGATGAAGCGGTCGGACTGCATAGAGGGTGCACGGATGGCTCTTGCCCGTGTTAAGACATACTGGGCGGAGATGAATGCCACTGATGTTGCGTCCCGGGGTTCGGACGAGAGCCGATTACCCACCGAGCACTATTTTGAGGAAGTCCTGCAGGGCGCTCGTTTAATAGAGTCGCAGTGCTCGAAAGATGTCATGTTCAAATGACATGTATGATTTGTGATATCATATTTACAATGTAACGACTTTTTATACTTGTGCATTCAAGTATTGAAATATCTCCTTTGCGGCCGTTAATGTATATATATTTATAACCTGAAAGATGGCGGTCTTTGGCTTCAGCCCCCACGCACATAGTGCGGGGGTGTTTGCAAAAAAATGCATTTTCACACTTAATCCAACGTCTTGGTCCTTTGAAGGAGGTGATAGCATAGCAAACTAGGCAACCGGACTATAATGCTTTAACACTTTCACTTAGCCATAGGAGCTCGATGGTAGGGCTACGATATAGCCCCTAGAGGCACCGCGCTCTCCGAACTCGGGGCGCGTGTGTGCCTGACCGGGAAGCGGTCCTTCGGCAAAGCGGAGGAATTCTAAACATTCCCATAGTCGATCGAGTGGTTGACCAGTATCTCGCTACATCATGACAGTCAGTTTTCGGCTTTCTGTACTGAGGTGCTCGCCTGGCCGAACCAGGGCACAATCGCAGTAGTTCTCCTGGTGCCGCGTTAGCCGATGGAGCGGAACGTAAGGCAGCAAAACACAGGAGCAGGGAAAACCCAACATTTGACCAAAGACATGATTCGGAGCTGATGCATATAAGGCCTAACTCGAGACGCCGAACACTCCCTGAGGTATTCGGACTTTATGATAACGGGCAGAACAATGCCCTAAGCCCCTAGTGTCCAGGTACAGGCGAGAACTTCTGATGCGGCCGATGCCAAAACGCCAGCCTCCTCCTCGGTTATGGTAGGAAACCGGGGGATGAGTATCAACAAGAGACAGTAAGAAAGGTTTGCGCAGGGTCTTAATCTGAAAAGAATCCTTGCAACGGGTCCCTGCTGCACGTCTGCGCCTGTATCTCCGCTGTGCTGTATCCTGGACGGGTGTAGCACATGGTTCATCTGTAAAAGAGAAGAACTTAGTTTGGAAAAAATATCGTGCAAAAAATGTATTTAAAACAGAGTATGATTTAGAAGATGAATAAAATTGAGCTTTATTGGCTCTCATTGTTTATACATACATCCCCTTGTAAAGAGGTATGCGGCTGGGAAGCCCCTTGTTTATTTATGCCGGACTCGCCTAACCGAGTCCGAGGTCTAAATGACCTGTTTTCAGGGGCTTTGATCAGCGGGGTTGGATTAATGTGTGGCTGTCAAGGCAGTCTCACATTTTCCGTGGTCGAGGAACACTCGGAGTATCCCTTTAATGAGATTATGCCGCGTGGACCGGGCATTTTGAGTGTAAGAGACGTGTAATGCGGTATTGCGTTAAAGCGGGCGAAAGCTTCGCGTCCTAGTAGTGCTTGATGGCCACTTTTGAATGGGGCAATATGGAAATTAGCTTTTCACGACGGAAGTTGTCGGGTGAACCAAACACAACCTTTAGTAGTACAGAGCCTGTACACTTGGCATAAAGGCCTGGTGTCACTCCTTTGAAGGATGTGTTGCTATGGCGAATTTTGGTAGGGTCTATCCCCATTCTGCGGATGGTGTCCTGGTATAACAGGTTTAGATCGCTTCCGCCATCCATTAGGACTTGTGTGAATTGTAGTCCATCGATTATGGGATCCAATATCAAAGCAGTCCCTCCTCCATTTCGAATACTTCTGGAATAATCCTGATGGTCGAAAGTAATTGGGTTTGACATCCAATTTGGGAGCTCTGCTTGGGTGGATCGTGCGGCACGTGTTTTAGTAGTTGCCGCACTATTTATCACGTGAAGTGAGTTCACTATTTTGACTTCTAGTGGGAAAGTCTTCTGTTTTCCGGCCTGCTGCTTGTGGGATCCGTCATCGTCCTCGCTTGGTGTGTCGAGCCCCTTGTGTTCGGTGTTGAGCCGGCCGGACTGCTTGAAGACCCAATAATCTCTATGGGTATGGTTTGCAGGCTTCCCGGGGGTACTGTGGAGTTGACATATCCTATCCAAGATTTTGTTTAGGTTGGATAGCTCGTCACTGTTGTCCTTAAGGGCCAGTGTTTTCTTATTCGGCCGAGAGCTTTTGAATCCGGCGTTGACCGTCGTGCTATTTGGGTCGTTTTCCTTATTCCGGCGCTGATCTTTTCTGCATCGTGATTTCCCATTGCCATCCCTGACCTCAGATGTACTCGGGTCGCTGGTGCTGCATCTTGCTAGCCAGCTATCTCCCCCCGCGCAAAAGCGGGTCATGAGGCTTGTTAGCGCGGCCATTGTTCTTGGTTTTTCCTGGCCGAGGTGTCTGGCGAGCCATTCGTCTCGAACGCTATGTTTGAAAGCTGCTAGGGCTTCAACGTTCGGACAGTCGACTATCTGATTCTTTTTAGTAAGAAATCTGTTCCAGAGTTTCCGGGCTGACTCTCCGGGTTGTTGAGTTATATGACTTCGATCGTCTGCATCCGGAGGTCTGACATAGGTCCCTTGAAAATTTGCCCGGAAAGCATCCTCGAGCTCTTCCCAACTTCCTATGGTATTTTCTGGGAGGCTTTTGAGCCAATGCCGAGCTGGCCCTTTGAGCTTGAGGGGTAGGTATTTTATGGCGTGGAGATCGTCTCCTCTAGCCATATGTATGTGTAGGATATAATCCTCAATCCAGACTCCGGGGTCTGTTGTTCCGTCATATGCCTCTATGTTTACGGGCTTGAATCCCACTGGAAATTCATGATCTGGTACCTCGTCGGTGAAACATAGTGGGTGTGCGGCGCCCCTGTATTTAGGTGTGCCATTATCTTCGAACACTCGGCGGGTTGTGTTGCTTCCTGGAGCCTTCTTTTTTGGCCCATAGATGGACCTGACTGGGCCATCCTTTTTGCGAGGATCCTTATTTGGATCGTGTGCCGGATTATGTGCGGCGCCGCTTGCCGCTCTTAGCCTGTTATCTAGTCGTCTATCCGGCCAGGCGGCCTCTTTCTTTTTTGACTGTGGGGGCTCTACGGCCTCCTCGTCAAATTCGGGCAACAGCTTGCGCTTCGAGTAGCTCTTTGCATGGTGACTATCACCGTATTTATCTGCGGTCTTGAGTACTTTGCTCCATCTCATTCTGAGTGCGTCTTTCGCCGTTTTGAGCTTCCGCTTTTGCTTCTTCAAACTCCTTGCCGTGGCGACGAGCCTTCTGTGTAGGTTCTTATGCTCCGGTGATGTGTCCGGCGTGAGATCGTCTGGACTATTGTTTTCGCCGGGAATGGGTTGCTCGTCCACTGGTTCGCCCTGCTCTATGGCTGGCTCAGTATGGGTGCCGTTGTTATCGAGGCGGGACTTCGGGCGGCGCTTGCGTCGCCGTTTTTGTTGTTTTTCGAGGGAATTATCCTTCGCCGCGTCCCGTTGTTCCTCGTTATCGCTTCCTTTTGGTATATCCACCATGTATACGTCGTGAGTTGAGGTGGCTTTCCAGTGCCCAGTAGGCGCTGGTTCTTGGTCGTCTCCGGCATCGTCGTCCATACCGTTGATGTCTTCGGAGTCGAAGTCTAGCATGTCGGTTAAATCGTCGATAGTGGCTATTAAGCGGGTGGTGGGTGGGCCTTGAATTTCTTCGTCGTCCGCATCCCAACCGTCCTGACCGCGGTCTGGCCAGGTCTCTCCTGACAACGAGAGATACTTTAGCGAACTCAGGATGTCGCCGAAAGGTGAGTGTTGAAAGATGTCTGTAGTGGTGAACTCCATGATCGGCGCCCAATCGGATTCGATTGTTGGGGGCGTAGGAGGTTCGGAGTCTGGCAAAGAGTCCGGCACCTCGGAGTCATGGGCGTCACGAGGGACAAGGTCAGTATTCGGCTCTATCGCCGTAGACGTTGCAGCCCCCGAGGCGGTGTCTACCCACCCGTCCTCGATCTGCGCGGCCGGCTCCGAATCGAGGGTCGGAGCGAACTCGTGTGCGGCCTCCAGGGCACTGTCCGGCAGTAGAGCTAAATCATGCCCATCGTGACAGTGTGGCGCGCTCGGTTGTGGCTCAAATCCATTGAAGATCAAGTCTCCGCGGATGTCAGCCGTGAAGTTCAGACTTCCAAATCTGACCTGACGGCCAGGGGCGTAGCTTTCGATCTGCTCTAGATGGCCAAACGAATTGGCCCGCAGTGCAAAGCCGCCGAATACGAAGATCTGTCCGGGGAGAAAAGTCTCACCCTGGACCGCGTCGTTGTTGATGATCGAAGGAGCCATCAAGCCTATCAGTGACGACACAGAGGAACTCTCAATGAAAGCACCAATGTCGGTGTCAAAACCGGCGGATCTTTGGTAGGGGGTCCCAAACTGTGCGTCTAGGCGGATGGTAACAGGAGACAAGGGACACGATGTTTTACCCAGGTTCGGGCCCTCTTGATGGAGGTAAAACCCTATGTCCTGCTTGATTGATATTGATGATGTGGGTATTACAAGAGTAGATCTACCACGATATCAAGGAGGCTAAACCCTAGAAGCTAGCCTATGGTATGATTGTTGTTATGTCCTACAGACTAAAACCATCCGGTTTATATAGACACCGGAGAGGGCTAGGGTTACACAGAGTCGGTTACAATGGTAGGAGATCTACATATCCGTATCGCCAAGCTTGCCTTCCACGCCAAGGAAAGTCCCATCCGGACACGGGACGAAGTCTTCAATCTTGTATCTTCATAGTCTTCGAGTCTGGCTGATGATGATAGTTCGGCTATCCGGACACCCCCTAGTCCAGGACTCCCTCAGGCCGTTTCCAGCAAATGTTATCTTTCGGCCTTCTCAGAGCCCATTTATTCTTGGGCTCATTTCCAGCATTCGTTTACTTATGGCCCGTTACTATCATTTTCTGCTTGTGGGCCAAATTCAGCCCGTGGTTACATCGGCCCGTTTGTGGTCCGTTAATACGTTGGGCGGTTTTCATAGCATCATCAAATACGGCCTATTAACGATGGCCCGTTATGGTCATACGGCCTGTATAAGGCCCATTGATGATACGGCCCGTAGAAGGCCCATTGTTTCTACGGCCCGTAGAAGGCCCATTGTTTCTACGGCCCGTAGAAGGCCCATTGTTTCTACGGCCCGTAGAAGGCCTACTATTTCTATGGCCCGTAGGAGGCCCACTGTTTCTACGGCCCGTAGGAGGCCCAGTGTCACTACAGTAAATATTAGCCCATGGTTATTGTGGCCTAGTTTTAAAAAGAACTGCACTGACTACAAGCAAACAAATAAACGAGACAACAAGGAAATAAATAAGCAAGCAACTTATGCTAGGCTATCACGGCTGTTACACATATTACATCCACTGGGCATCAAAGTTCGCCACCAGTGCAAATATAGGGAACAAAGCAACATATCATATACACTGGTTGTCAAAGTTGGCGACCAGCGCAAATAAACGCCGCAGCAAAACAAATCTAGAACTAAAACCACTTCATAAGATCTCAAGAAACAATATCCTGGGTACCCATAATGCTGGCAAGATGCTTAGCAAGCTTATTAACTTTCTCTTGTTTGGCGCTTAAATCCTCCAGTGCTTGTTGTTGCACCAGAAAATATGCATCTGAATTCTGCAGGGACTTCCTCAGTCCTTCAGCTTCCTGTCGCGGCACATCTGATCGATGTATTTCAACTTGAAGTTGAGACTCAAGAAGACGAACTGATTCAGGCAGCGAGTTCGAAGAGCTTGTGCCAGCAGTAGTGGCCAGTAACTCGAACACTACATCAAGACAGGACTTTTGGGTTCCCTCACTGTCGTCAAGATAGTTTTTATCAGCTTTCTTGGAGACCAACAGGGATGTCTCACTATCTTGAACCTTATCTGCATTACTTCCTTTACCATTGGATAACGCGGTACTGTTCTCCAATATTTTGTCCGCATTCTAAAAGAGAAACAAGCAGACACATCACATGTTTACCATGTTGTATATGAAACTCATTTTGGTAAATGAGTTCAGTAGTAAAGTGGACAGGATAACAGCATGAAACAAACATATGTCTATGTGCCATGGTCACTTTATGGTCTATATCATTCTAGTTTTTGATGCCAAATCAAGATAGAGACACAGTTCAAATAATATTTGTTCAAGACAAAGCAGAATAGACAAAATATAAGTGTGTGTAACTATAGAGCAATAACAACACTTGTAGAGTGCATGACATGAGAACATAACTGTTTATTCAATTGAAACTGAAATCAACATAGAGCAGGTACAACACCAAACTAGTTAAAGAAACAGGTTTAAAACATACCTGTTGCGCCATTGGAGTTTCAGTTCCATCCTTAAAATTTGAAAATAGTTGTTATGAGTAAATACAGTAATGCAAGAGCAAAGGAGTATGAACCATAGCTACACAACCTGACCTGAGAACAAATCTTCTTCTCCTTTAAGCGTTGAGTTGGGATTCGGAGTGGTGGTCCTCGTGCTTTGGGCACTGCAGTTCCCTTACTAACCGCTCGTGTTTGGGTGCTCTGTGGTGGAGACGGTGTTGTGTCAACTGGAACTTGGTTACTATCTGCCGGGGTTGGGGTTAAAATGGGTGTAGCTGGTTCTCTGTCCAACTGGGTAGGGGTACAATCTGCGAGAGTCTGGGTTATGTGTGGTGGATCTGGTCCTTGGGCAAGTACAACCGTGGTTCTATCTGCATCAACTGGTAGCACTATCTTTTCTGAAGACCATGTTGTTACTCCCTTAGATACTGACATCACGCTCTCCAATTCAAATGGCTGATAAACAAGAATAGTAATTGAAAGTATAGACATTGTATGATAGACAGGTGCAATGGATAGTGAGGAATAAAAGAGGGCATGAAGTAATTCATATTTATGTTGTCTAACCAAACTGGATAGCATGACACAATTTCACATTATGATGGCTAACTAAAAAGATGGAAAGACATAGTTCAAAATATGAGACTATGTAAACAGGATGACATGACATAACTATATAATGTGTTTATTAAATAGGTTGGCATGCCATAATTCACATACATTCATGGATAGAATGCCATAATTCTAAATATAATGACTGTAAACACTAAACAGGATGAGATGATATAACTATATGATGTCTTTATTAAATGAGTTGCCATGCCATAATTCAGATAGATGATGTGTATGTACTATGTAAATATGATGGCATGATATAATTCAAATATATGATCTATATAGTAAGCAAGTAAGTGGATGGCAATCTATATATGATGTAAAAACTAAGCAATGCAAGACAACATGCATGACATGGGTAATATAACCTTGCCAAGTTTGAGCATAGACCTCAGGGGGGAAATAGGACTGGTCATCAGTCTCTGAATCCTCCTCTGAGGAGCTCTCTATAGCCAGCAAGATGTCTGCTTCAGCAGGTAGCATTGTCTGCTCTGAATACCTTGTTTTCACTCTAGATACTTCCATCACCGCTTCAAATGGCTGATGCACAGGAAGAGTAGTTGAATATACAAACGTTGTCGACAAATGGAACACGTAATACAAAAAAATGATAGCATGATATAATTCACATACATGATGATTGGCTAAACAGCATGGCATTGCATAATTCACATATATAATGCCTTTGCAACAAGATAGCATTGTATAATTCACATATATAATGTCTTGCAACAAGATGGCAATGCATAATTCACATATATGGTAATTAGACACTAAACAGGTGGCATTCACACAAAGCATGTCTAAACTAATCAAATGGCATAGCAGTGCGAGACACCATACGCACGATATGAGCAACATAACCCTGCGAAGTTAGAGCATACACCTCGGGGGGAATAGGACTGGTCATCTGTCTCTGAATCCTCCTCTGAGGAGCTATCCGTAACCAGCGAGATATGCGCTTCGTCAGATAGCATAGTCTGCTCAGAAGACCTTGTTTTCACTCCAGAATTTGCCATCACCGTGTCAAATGGCTGATGCACACGAAGTGTAGTTGAATGTACTAACATTTTTGACGAATGTAATATGTAACGAAAAAAAAGATGGCCTGATATAATTTACATATAAGATGACTGGCTAAGAAGGATGGCATTGCAAAATTCACATATATGATGCCTGGCTAAACAAGATGGCGTTGCATAATTCACATAAATGATGAATAAACTAAAGAGATGGCATTCGCACAAAGGATGTCTAAACTAAGCAGATGACATATTTGATGTATAAAGTAAGCAATGCAAGACACCATATGCATGATATAACCAACATCAGCATGCCAAGTTAGAGCGAAGACCTCAGGGGGTAAATAGGAGTTATCTTCTCCTTCTGAATCCCCCTCAGAACAGATATCTTCCTCTCGATTACAATCCGAAATGCGTGGAGGGGGGGCTACCTTTGTGCCTACCATGGAGCGACGTCTGCTTGAAATTATATTGCCACGCAAGGCTCGTCTCTTTTGCTCTACATGTTCAGTTCCATTGTTTACAATAACTGTCATGCATAGGAATAAAACATAGTGAGATTATGTAAGGAGTGCATGCAGAAATCCAGAGTGATGGTAGCAACCTGTGGATAGACCCAAAACCAATAATAGCAGGCAGATAATGGCTTCGGTTAATAAATACAGATAATGGCTTCTTTACTGTTTGTTTCCCACCCAACATGAAACTCATAGTAGACACCGGAGATTAACCAGATAGTAGATAGATACTATTGATAGCGGCCCCGGTATGTACCCCACAACCATTTAAAAACTCAAGTTTTACCATTAGTTTGGAGCTGACTCAGAGTCTAATCGGTGAACAGAACGATAAAGTAGCATGTAATATTAAGCGATGCATAACGTAAGCAGACACGAAAGAGTGCGACCTCTCTTGCTGACCCGTGTAGTCCTTGAGGTCATCTGCTCGGTTGATGATGGTAATGCAGTTTTCATGGCCGCCAGCGGCGGGGAAGAAGATCTGAGGCGGCGAAAGACAGTCTGGAGGCCGGATCCTTGCTCTGCTGGACCCTTCTGTCATTGGAGCAGCTGAGCTGGGGTGGACGACAGCGCAGCAGGACCGGGACAAACCACGCAAGGTTTTCTTTGACAACTATCTATAAGAGAAGTAATTCTGTAAGGGCTCGTTTGAATTGGAGGATTCCAACAATGCAGGGATAGGAAATAGACAGGAATAGGATAGGAATGCACGTGCAAAATAGAGAATTTAAAAACACAGGATTTCTGCCAATCTGGGTGTTTGATTCACAACAATTGGAAGATCACAGGATGCAAAGAAGCATGGTGAGATTAAGTCAAACCACAAGAAAATGTACGGTTATAATGCTATTATGCTACTATCTCTTAGTCTTGTGCTTCATGAATAGGAATTTGGAAAGGAGGACAAGTGAAAATTAAAATTCCTACGTTTTTTCTTTCAAGGAGACACTAAAGGAACAAATCCGTGTGCTCAGTGGACAATATATATAACATGTAGAGTAAAAAAGAGATGCAACAAGTGTACAACCTCTTTGGCGAAGCCATGTCGATCTCAGCGTGATTGGGTTGGCCGGTGAGGATGCTCCAGCTGACTTTGCTGTCGGAGGAGGGGAAGAAGATCTTAGGCGTCTGGAGATGGAGCCCGAGGTACTGCTCCGCTGTGATGGAGGGTTTCGTCGTTGGAGCAGCTTCGGTGTGTTGTACGACGCTGAGGCTGAAGCAGGACAAGAGAGACAACGAACAACATTAACCTGAGTGGAATTCTAATAGCATCTCCAATACATGATGTAAAATACATAACCACAAAGTGCTAGATGTAAAATACATCAGCCGCTCATCTCTGAACTTAACTGTCGAAACTGAACTTAACTGTCGAAACTGAACCTAACTGTCCAAACTGAATTTTGCTGTCGAAACTGAATTTTGTTGTCGAAACTGAACGCACTAGCAAGGTGAGGCTACACGTCGGTCGACTGACTTTTTCATCTCTGGTCAGTCGATTTTGTAGCCGTTGGATACAAAATCAAGGGCCTGCGGTTCATCTTCAACCCCCCCCCCCCTGATACGTCTCCAACGTATCTATAATTTTTGATTGCTCCATGCTACTTTATTTACTGTTTTAGGCAATATTGGGCTTTATTATCCACTTTTATATTATTTTTGGGACTAACCTATTAACCGGAGGCCCAGCCCAGATTTGCTGTTTTATGCCTATTTTAGTGTTTCGAGGAAAAGGAATATCAGACGGAGTCAAAACGGAACGAAATCAACTGGAGAAGTTAATTTTGGAAGGAAACCAACCTGATGGGCTTGGAGTGCACGCCAGGGGAGCCTCGTGCTATCCACGAGGGTGGCGGGTGCGCCCCTCCCCCCTGGGCGCGCCCCCTACCTCATGAGCAGCCCGGAGGTCCACCGACGTACCCCCTGCACCCATATATACCTATGTACCCTAAAACTTCCAGAACAGAAGATAGATCGGGAGTTCTTCCGCCGCAAGCCTCTGTAGCCACCAAAAACCAATCGGGACCCCGTTCCGGCACCCTGCCGGAGGGGGATCCCATCACCGGAGGCCATCTTCATCATCCCAGCGCTATCCATGACGAGGAGGGAGTAGTTCACCCTCGGGGCTGAGGGTATGTACCAGTAGCTATGTGTTTGATCTCTCTCTCTCTCGTGTTCTCTCTCGTGTTCTTCTATGGCACGATCTTGATGTATCCCAAGCTTTGCTATTGTAGTTGGATCTTATGATGTTTCTCCCCCTCTACTCTCTTGTGATGAATTGAGTTTCCCCTTTTGAAGTTATCTTATCGGATTGAGTCTTTTATGAACACTTGATGTGTGTCTTGCGTGGGATAACCGTGGTGACAATGGGTTATTCTAATGATCCACTTGATGTATGTTTTAGTGATCAACTTGCGGGTTTCGTGACACTTGGGAACCTATGCATAGGGGTTGGCACACGTTCTTGACTCTCGGGTAGTAGCTTTGGGGCACTCTTTGAAGTACTTTTATGTTGGTTGGATTAATCTGAGATTGTGTGATGCATATCGTATAATCATGCCCACGGATACTTGAGGTGGCAATGGAGTATCTACGTGGCATTAGGGTTTTGGTTGATTTGTATCTTAAGGTGTTATTCTAGTACGAACTCTTTTATAGATTGATCCGAAACAATAGCTTTGTGGTGGTTTCGTACCCGACCATAATCTCTATGTTTGTTCTCCGCTATTAGTGTCTTTGGAGTGACTCTTTATCGCATGTTGAGGGCTTGTCATATGTTCTATCTATGTTATTATTGTTGAGAGAACTTACACTAGTGAAAGTATGAACCCTAGGCCTTGTTTCCTATCATTGCAATACTGTTTACGCTCACTTTTATCGCTCGTTACCTTGCTGTTTTTATTATTTCAGATTACAAAAACCTTTATCTACTATCTATTTTGCACTTGTATCTTCATCTCTTCGCCGAACTAGTGCACCTATACAATTTACCATTGTATTGGGTGTGTTGGGGACACAAGAGACTCTTTGCTATTTGGTTGCAGGGTTGCTTGAGAGAGACCATCTTCATCCTACGCCTCCTACGGATTGATAAACCTTAGGTCATCCACTTGAGGGAAATTTGCTACTGTCCTACAAACCTGTGCACTTGCAGGCCCAACAACGTCTACAAGAAGAATGTTGTGTAGTAGACATCACCCCCCCCCCCCCGAGCCGCCAGCCACCACCGGCCAAACAGCAGCCCCCCGTCGCCCGCGGCCGGTGGTGCGCCGCCCCGCCCGCACCGAAAACACTCCCCACCTCTGGTCCGCCGCCGCCCCGGCCATCCCTCTAGGCCCCCCCGTGCCGAGATTTTTCTCCGGCGATCCCCACGCCACCGCCCAGCCAACGCCGTGCCACCGCCGGCGACCACCGCCCCCATCCTGAACCCTAAGATAGATATTGGGTACCTCTCCGGCGAGCCCCCCTCCCCGCTGCGGCTGGTTCTTCCTTCACCTCGGCGAGCCCACCCCTTGGAAATCGACTGACCCAAAAGTCGATTCAGTCGACTGAAGTGTAGCCAAATTGGAGCAGCATCGCAAGCAAGAGCAAGAGCGAGAGCAGCAGGGCGAGCAAGAGCAATGGCAAGAGCAGACCAGGCAGGGGACCGAGAGCAAGAGCAGAGCAGCAGCGCGAGCGAGAGCTAAAGCAGCAGCAGCTCCTACTGATGTGGACGTCGCCGCCGAGGGAGCGACACCATGGAGGAAGTGGCCGGCGATGCCGCCGTGGATGGAGCCGTGCCGTGTCGGCTCGGGACCGAGCGTCGGCAGCACCGTGAGATCGAATCAAGAAGAAAATGCGGCGATTAGTGTACAACCTCTTTGGTGGCACCGATTAGGCCGCAGCTTCATCCGAGGAAACGGTGATGATGATGCTCTTCCAGTGGTGTAGGTGAAGACGGCGGTGTGGGAATGGAGGTGGCACAAAAGACGAGGGGAACATCAGGGCAGCTCCTTGGAGGTGGAGGACGGGGTGGCTGAACCGGCGGGACAATGAGATCGACGACGGATCCTCATCCGGTACGGTGGATGAGGGATGTCGAGGTGTTGATGTGGACGACGTCGTCGGGGAAGAAGCTCCGGCTGGGTGGCGGACGGAGCAGGGTGTGGGGTTTCGTCGCGGGTTTTCGCGCCCTCCGTGTACGAAAGGGTGGGCGGATGGGATGGCAGTGGGGAACCATGGCTTAGAGACGCGCTTGTCCGAAATGTGGGGTAAGTTACGAAAGTACCCCCCCCCACCGATTTGGGGCGGTTCTTTCGGTTTAGGGGTACCACTGGCATTTCGCGTGTCAGGATTTCACACGAGGTGGGAGTTTTCGCGCGCGTTGTAATTTCAGAATAGCAAGGCGCGGGTTGAGATGGAGGGAGTTGTCGGAGCACAACGAGACAAAGATATATCTTAAATATTTCGGGCTAACAAGGCGCGGGTTGAAATTTCTGGACAAACCTAACGTGTACTATACCAAATCAATGCGCACTACAAATGTCATTCAAAACTTTGAATTCATGTTATGTTCAATTAAAATATTTCGCTACGTGTATAATGCATGCAACCTACTACTCAAATGAATGTTTTAGTGCATTCCAAACATATATACTACCGCTTCAATATGAACTAAATTTGAATAAGATCTACAGTAATGATTGTTGTGAAGTCAAAGCATTTGAATTCGTTTCTCTGTTTTAATAAGATCTACAATCATCATTATTGTCAAGTTAAACCATCGTTTGTGTATTATCTTCACAGCACACCACATGATCAGTATCGAGTTACATATGAACTATGTGTACTATATGAACTCGAACTAGATTTTTTGAATCCAGTTTATTTTGATTTCAAATCACATTACATTTCTAGCTCTAGCTAGATCTTCATAATCTAAACCATGTCTCATATGTATAATGTGTTTATCACATTATGTATGGTGCCCCGCCCCCTACGCCTACAAGTATTTAGATGTGAGTTGCAAACACCACACATTACCACAAATTCAAATAAAATGTGAGAATGTTCGATATATAGTATTGTTTAGATTGCTCGATATTTAGTTGTAAGCTGCAAACGCCGCACATTATCACAAATTCAAATAAAATGTGAGATTGTTTGATGTATAGTATGGTTTAGATTGTTCGGCATTTAGCTGTGAGTTGCAAACGACATGCATTATCACATTATGGTAAAACATGTGCACAACACGTGTATCACCGCTATATTCATGCATGCAATGTTTAAAACACTATGATCTCCTATTCAAATATATGAATCCGCTTTCATATCAAATTATGATCTTTGTTAGTCTCTTACACCCACACAGTCCTCTAACCTTTGTAGCTACCACTAACTTTCTCTCATGCATGCACACGCCCTCCTTGCCCTCCCCCTCCCTCGGCATTCTATCCATCAGGCACATTCATTTTTTCCTTTAGGTCGTTCTCCCAGAGTCTCCACAACTCCTTTCCAACACACACCGATCGATAAACCTCTCCAGCGATGCCTGCCTACAGCATACATACACAACTTCAATCTCCTCCTTTATGTATCCTTGCCTCATGTCTCTCATATGGTCAGACACACGTGTAAACTCTCACCCCTCTTTTAATCGATCTCACAACCACACACTCCTCCCCCTATCCAACTAGTAGTTGGGCCTCTCGCACCACCTCCTAGCTCCATTCTCTCTGTCTATCCGTCTCGCTGGGCCTTATTTGCCTCTAACAAATGGACGTACACCGACCGATCTCTCGCTATACATATAGCTAGCTAGGTCCTTATAACTCGTTTTTACCCACACATCGATCGATCTACCTCATTAGTTGTGTCTCTCCCTTCCTCCGACAAACAACAATTGATCTACCGATCTAGTTAGGTTTGCTTACCAAACACATGGTTCCCCTTCATCATCCATGGATGCGTCCCGACAGATCTATCACGCACAGGCACACACAGAAACACATCCCCACTCTTATTGATAACATTGCAGTTCCACCCTCAGTTTGTCTAGTAGGCCTCTCCCAACATCTCCGAGAAGCAACTGCATCACCCATCCAGCACTCTACCCCTCCCCCTCCCTCTCCCTCCCTCTCTCTCCTCTCTCTCCGTCCCATCATATTTCCCGTCCTTCAGTTATGTATGGATGTCAACCAATCTCCCTCATGACATAGTTGGGTCTCTCCTTCTCAACACATATACGAGTCGTTCTACCTCTATAGTTAGGCCTCTGCCTACCCCTCCCCCCACCCCCTCCCCCCCACACACACTGATACATCAAGCGCTCTAGTCATGTCTCCCTGCCACACACAAACTTGACATGTGCCCTCTAACGTTCCGGTAGGCCAGTCGCCCTATATCTTTGACTTGCACACACACACGCAATTTCGATGGCTCTCTTCATCGATCTCGCACCCACCCATACTTGATCCTCTCTTCGACTCTATCGATAGCTATGACCACTCCCTCTCTTCTTGTGGATTGCCCGACCCTCTATGTATGATATGGATAGGCCTCCATTTCACACACATTGCATGCAAAATTTTGTTTGAGATGTCATCGACACATATTCCCACAAATAATTCACGAAATCAACCCCCCACCCCACCCCCACCCCCCACCACAAAACAAATGACACTCACGAACGCGGTTTGTATCTCACACACACACACCCACGTAGGTGGGGGACGTGCATGAAGAGAAGAGGTGCATGCACGACGCATGTACTCCCGTCTCTTTCCCAACCACACCCGCGTGGGTACACGATGGAGCTCATTTCTGTACGAAAAAGGCAGCCCGCGTGGTAATTTGGCACGTGTACTGGTTGTCCACTTGGTGGAGGGAGGATCGTCTACCACGGGTGAACAAACAAATTGCGACTTGACGTGTTATGTTAAATTAATAAAAGAGGCAAACCATGTGGGGCCTACCTTAGAGGCAAGGCTCTATACACTGGAGTACTTTTGATGTGTCCCGTCAACTCGCAGAACGAGGAGAAGCTTGCTTAGTACGCCGTCTCCCCCGCCCACGGGCGCGGTGGCTCGCAGGATGAGGTGAAGCTTGCTCCTCCCTCGCCCATGCACGCGGTGGCTCGCAGGACGAGGAGAAAAATTTACTACTCCCTCCGTTTACTCCTCGTCCCTACTACCTTGGTTATAGAGATGGAATAGAGATTATATCATATTGTTTGGAATATATATGTCCTTAGTAGATTTCAATATGAACTACTAGTACATACTCCAAACACTGATGTATATAGACGTATTTTAGAGTGTACATTCACTCATTTTGCTCCGTATGTAGTAGCACTCTCCCTCACCCCTTGACCCTCGCCCACATGGTGGACATGCAGCAATTCATTCGGTCTCATATAGCCAGAACGATATATACTGCACTACCATTATTGCTCGACTTCCCGAAGAGGCGAAGAGCCAATCGCAAGGTTAATATTTTGGAGATGCCAAGCGCAAGGTTATAGGAGAACGAGTAGTAGGTGCCGCGTCATTTATAAATATTTTTTTCTTCAATGGCATGTACGCAATATGATAGGTTCATATGGAGAGAAAAGGAAACCGCTCCACTATATACATAGTCAGGACGGGCCAGCCTACATGGTTGCTTGCTGGGGTTGCTCTCTTCACACTCTCTCGCACAAAACGACTATGGCCACATCTCTAACATCCCGGCGGATCACGTCCGCTTGGGGAAGGGGTGGATGCTTAGTGTAGATGCGATGTCCATCGCCGACGGCGAAAACCCACTGTTGGCATGTCCCGATCAGGGGTCCCCGCCGTTCTCTCTCACAAAGCCGGTGAGGTTGCCTTCGTCCCTTGCTCACTGCCGTGACGTGGGCAGTTGCCGCCTCCCGCCGCCCTCCTCAAGGTCGAGCTACGTCCCTCAGGTACAACTCCCTTTACAGCCGGCTTGCACCACTGCTCCAGCTGCCCACATCACTCCCTGTGGATATTTCTCTACTTCTTTGCCCCGCACATACCTGATACCTCTACTGGCATCTACGTATTGTATTTGTGATGAGTTTATGTCTCATCAACTAGTCCTAGTAATCTTATTCTAATCACGCTTCTTCAATTTCTTTGCCACAGGAATGCTCATCTCGATTTTGGTGAAACTGCACAAAATGATCCGATGGTCAAAAGGTTGCAAACTTCATTTATTAGGAAGCTCGAACGTTGCCAGCAAATTGAAGCCCGGTCAGGGTTCACGGTTCAAGGGCTAGGGACTGCATGGATCAATTTTTTCTTTAGCTGCCTCTGTTCCAAAATAAGTGTCAACTTTAGTAGTAGTACAACTTTGTACTAAAGTTTGCACAAAGTTGAGACACTTATTTTGGAACGGAGGGAGTATATATTTGCTATGATCTGTCAATCATTGAGATGCAATAGCATGCATGTTAGTCTCCTTTGTATTTGATGAAATGTTGCAACGGGCAACCTTGGACGCAAGATACATGTAACAGGAGCTGGAAGCTTCATAGCATTGTACGAATTTATCTCGCTGATAAATTACAGTATGTACTAGTACTATACTAGTACTTCCTCCGTTCCTAAATATAAGTCTTTGTAGAGATTTCACCATTAACCACATGCGGATGTATATAGATGCATTTTAAGTGTAGATTCATTCATTTTGTTCCGTATGTAGTTCACCTAGTGGAATCTCTACAAAGACTTATCTACTAGTAATAGCTAGCCCCCACTACTAGGAATTCTCTATCCTCTCCTTGAGCCACATCATCAAAATTGATGTAGCCGTTAGATGAAGTAAATCAGTCATAATAGCTGTCTAATCTAGACGTTGAGAGGCTCAGCACTAAGCCACATGCAAGCATGCAGAAATACCGTGGCACATGCATGTGAGTGGGTTTTAAATCACATCAACATGTCTGCATGCAAGCATGCACCGGTAGCATGCATGTAAGTGAGCTTTTAAGTCCCATTAACATGTCAAAAAGAAAAATATAATCCCATTATGCAGTAGGAGTTGGCTGATCTTTTTTCCTTATGCGGGATGATCTAAATGATGATGGGAGTTTATTTAGTTTGGCTACCACATTTGTCATGCGGTTATAGATTTTTTTTAGTTCTATGAAATCGATAATTTTGCGCAGAGAGATATACTACTGTTCAGCGGCAACGAGCGGGGACTCATCTAGTAATATTAAGGAACGGAGGGAGTACTATGTAAAGAGTTAGGTGTCGCATGGTGATAGTGTGAGGTGGGCCATGTAATCACTGAGCCTGCGTGTTTTCACTGCCCTTGCACTCCTCCGCTGTAAGAATGGAGAAAATTGTAATCTACTACCTCCTTTCGCCGAAAGCATGGGACATCCAACAGTCCTACCACCTCAGTAATAAAGACCAATGAGCCGTCAAATCACATAGACCCAGCAGTAAGTTGGACGGACGAAGCAACCATCACTCTTGCGTTAGTGAGAGGTTGCGTCCGCTCTGCCCGGGCATGAATGCGGCACCGATTCTTTGGAGCGGCGCTGACTGTCGTGGTTCTAAGTCTGATAGTAGAATAGGGGGTAGGAATGGAGAGGCAAGATCCTAGCTATGGAGTAGTTGTGTACGCAAGGTGTTTACGAGTTCAGGCCCTTCTCAGAGGAAGTAATAGCCCTACGTCTTGGAGCCCGGAGGTGGTCAAACTGGATTATATGCGTATGAATTACAGGGGTGCGAACCCTTTACACTGAGGAGGGGTGGCTTATATAGAGTTCGCCAGACCCCTCCGGCCCTCAGTTATGTAGGGTTTAAAGTACATTAAGGTCTGGCGTTACTGGTAACGCCACACATAAAGTGCTATCATGACCATAAAGACTACTTAATGACAGACCGTTTGTGTGCAGAGTGACTCTGGATCTCCTGTCGGTCGAGTGAGTGGCTTCATGGTCGAGTGTCTTCGAGTACGTCGAGTGAAATCCTTCCAGGTCGACTGAAAGGTAGTTTCTTCTAGAGATTTCCTTGGGAATGGTACCTTGGATAGGTCCATGACCCTACCCTAGGTACATGGCTTCATCATTAGCCCCCGAATGGATCGAGGTTTGAGTGAGGAAGGAGTTGAGAATTCTTCCGACCCATCTTTTGTGCTATGAGTATGTCTTGTTCTGGATCACTGACCTTAGGTGACGGTACCAACTTCTTTTTCATTCTCCTTGATCCATTCTTTGTATTGGTCGAGTGACTTTTCTATACTTGGAGATCTTCGAGCGACGGATCAAAGGAAATCTTCAGTCTGACAAGTTGCTCTGGTGTTCTCGGATTTAGCGGGATCTAAATTTCGGGAAGCGCGCGAGGAGGAGGAAGCGCCGGTACTCGGATGGGATAAGGCAGGAACGCCTCGACTTCCACACCACCTTTTTCGCCACATATCGCACACGCGACGGTTGCGGGATTTGACAGGATCGCCCAGGCCTACCAGTCAGTCACTCGGAAGCGACCCCATATAAGGCGCCGGATGGGGGTTTTGAATAGTGCGCCCTCATTTGCTTCTTCCTCTTCCTCAGATAGATCTGCCGTGTTCGCTTCTATCCCAGCGCTGCTGCCTTGTGCGTGCTTCGCTGGCAACGATGGTGAAGGAGAAGTCGGTGGCTTCGGAGCGGGCGAAGAAGGCAACGACGAAGGCGAAGGGAAGAGCGACCAGTCGGGGCGGATCCTTGTCGCGGGCCGGTCAGCTGCAGGGCTGGATCCAGGGCGACTGGATCTACTCGACCATCCGCCAAAAGGATCTGACGACCAGGCCGATGAGGGACTAATCCCTCATGGATCAGTGAGGCTCCCGGGGAAGGAGTGGCATCCGCAGCCTCAGGAGGGTGAGTGTGTCCTCTTAGCCACTCACGTTGACTGCGGGTTTTCTTTGCCGCCCCACCCTTTCTTTCGGGGATTTCTAAACTTTTTTGGGGCACAACTCCACCACTTCACACCCAACTCCATCGTGTATCTCGCTGCTTTTGTGTCCTTGTGTGAGAATTTCTTGGGTTGCCGGCCGCATTGGGGCATTTTCAAACACATCTTCACATGTCGCTCTCAAACGGTGAAGAGGGCCAATCCAAGTGACGAGAGAACCCAAGTGATTCAGATGTGTGGGGGTCTCGGGGTCCAAATGAGGGGTAAAAGTGCTTTTCCAGCCATGGTCCTTCCTGAGTCGGTTCGAGGGTGGCAGTCGACCTGGTTCTACTGCCGAGACCAGCCGACGCTAGGGCAATCGACTGGACTCCCTCCTTTCTCCATGGATCGAGTGAGCAAGCCGTCCTCTCTGAAGGTGGTCTCGGAGGAGAAAGCTCAAGTTAAGGTGCTGGTCGAGCGTGTAGTCCAACTTATCCGTGATGGGGTGACTGGCATGGACCTTCTGGAGGTTTTCCTTCGACGGTGCATCCAGTCGCTCCAATATAGAGACCATCCGATGTGGATGTACTCTGGCACTGAAGACACCACTCGGCTCCACCTGGAGGAGGTCGAGGATGCCACATTGGAGAGGTGGATGACTGCCATAACAGGGAACAAGGACGACCCCCGAGGAGCCAGGAGGATCCCTCCACTCGACCAATCATACCAGCCAGACAAGGTCCAATTTTGTACCTCCGACTCTGACCCTGCTTCCTTCATTCCATTTCGTTAGAATTCAGTCGACTGATTCTTGTCTTGTTTGTTCTCTTCCAGGTCACTACCGAGATGTACTTGATGCCCAATGGGGCGCAAGAACAGGTCGAGGAGGAGGAGGGGAGCGGAGGTGAAAGTCAGGAGGAGTGGCAATCTGACGGCGAGGAGGATGAAGAAGATGACGATTCTCGTGAAGAGGAGGAGGAGGAAGAGGAGGAGGAAGTCGACCTTCCTCGTACTGAAAGGCGATCCAAGCTCACCCATGACCCCGTAGTCGAGCGTGGTAAAGCAACTGCGCCCGTTGGGCAGTCGACAAAACATCCTCGGACGACTTCTCCGGCACCGACTGAGAAAGCATCAAAGCAACCTCAAACGACGTCATCAAAGCCGACGAAGGCCCTGCTGAAGATGAGGATGGTGATTCCCACTATTTCCGGGTAATAGCAGAACTTGTGTTTTCTTGTTTGGCATGGCTAAACTCTTGGTCGATTCGTTGGCTAACCGACTGATTTCTGGAACTGCAGCGCTGCTACCTCCGAGACCTCAACCAAGAATGAGGATCAAGAAATGGAATATGCTGCCACCTCCAACCTTGGTATGATCTTTGTAGTTTTGTTTTTGGTCGATTAGATCTTCATCTTTAACTTTGAATCTTTCTTGTAGCCCCACCTCATGTCATCGATCTCCCTGACAATGACGATGAGGATCCACTGAGGCAGAGGAGGAACAAGAAGGCGCTTGCTGGCAAGACTGCTCAGGTTGTATCAGCACTTGAGACGCTGGTTCCGGAGGGAGGCAACATCACTCAGACTACCATGTCTTTTGTTGTGCCGCTGACAAGTGCTTGCCCTTCATCGTTGAGTGCTAATCCGCCTTCCCTCTTCACCATGCACCACATCCCATAGGATCAAGCAGGCGCTGCTAAGGAAGCTATACGCCAAGCAGGGGTCATGATGGAGTAGGTGAAGGCGATCCGAGACGCCAGTCAAGCAGCTTATGATGCAAGCTCAGCTCTTCAGAGCAATGTCTAGGTTAGTTGATCACCGCTTGTTCTGTTAGGATATGGTACCTAAAAACTCTTCTTTCAGAAGATCTTAGTATCTGTACACCCACTGGGTGCGTCGACTGAATTTTTGGATTGGTGGGGGGACGCTGAGTGCACCCACTGGGTGTAGTCCCCGAGACTATGGTGGACTGCTGGCAGTCGACTATAGTCTTTATACTTTGAACTTCTTCACTTTACTTTTTCCACTCGATCTGGACGAATGGAATCATGGAACCAGTGGGGGCACGCTGAGTGCACCCACTGGGTGTAGTCCCCGAGACCATGGTCGACTGCTGGCAGACGACTATGGTTTGAAGAACATTTTTTTTGTCTCTGTCGGTCAACTAATCGATCCGAGTCGGTAGAACCAGTGGGGGCACGCTGAGTGCACCCACTGGGTGTAGTCCCCGAGACTACTATTGAATATTTTGATTCGGCTGTAGTCTTAGAAATGCTATGATTTTTTCTCTTAGTCACTCGGAAGTGACCTATCTTTGATGTCTGTTGACCGACTTTTCGCAGAAATCCTACGAGCTTGTGGCTCGTTATACCGAGTTGGGGAACAAACATATCCAGCTCGAACTTGACTTGAAGCTTGTCCAGGAGAACTTCATGAAGGCGAAGGAGGAAGCAAAAGCTATGTTTGGTGAGAATCTTGACGACTGGCCTTACTTTTTTTGTCCATTCTTGATTCTGACCTCGTTGTCAGTTTGTAGAAAAACTGAAGGAGGCTCTGAAGAAGAAGGATCTTGACCTTGCCGAGGCGCAGAAAACGGCTTCAGACAAGACCAAGCTCGCAGAAGAAAAGTTGACTTCAGTCGGTAAACTTGAAGAGGAAAACGCCAATCTGAAAGCTGCTCTTGACGCGGCCAACAAGGAGGCCAGCCGACTGAAGAATGACAAGATTGTTCTGAGCGACAAGTCTAGCGAACTAGCGGGAAAGAAGAACGATCTAGAGGCTTATCTGGGGGGGCTCGCCAAGAAGTTATTCCTCATGCTTGAAGGTAATCCCTTATATCTGACTGGCTTGTAATTATTGACTTACCATAGAACTGCTGGCTTATCTTTGGGTTGTGTTTACAGAATTTTGCCAAAACTTTGAGGAAGAGACTAGTCGAGTGGAGACAGGCCTGGATCCCATCAACTCTCCTGTGAAGGACGAAACTACCATGAACGTGCTCCGACTGGAGTCTCGTGTTGCTGGTGTGGTGGACTATCTTGCTCGACTAAAGGTTGCAACTCGCGCATCGACACAACACTCTGGCCGGGGGAAACTCTTCAGAATGACCTCGAGTCTCTGATGACTCTACTAAACGAAGTTCCAGGTCGAGTGCAAGAATGGAAGAAGTCTTCTGCCAGGTGTGGTGCTGCTGTTGCTCTGTCTCTAGTCCGTGTTCACTGCAAGGATGCGCGAGAGCACAAGCTGGCGTCCCTCAAGGTGGCCAATACCAAGAAGCATGACTTCCGATCTTTCATGGAGACCTTCATTGCTGCTGCCACTCGGATTGCGGATGGAATCGACCTGGACGAGTTTGTTGCGCCTTCCAGTCCCCCGCCTGAGGAGTGAGAAAAAACTTTTATGCCCTGCCTTAAATTTGCCTCGGAATGCCGAGTGGTTTTGTAACCAGTTAAACTTTGTCAGGCTTGATGCCTGAGCACTTCCGAATCCGTAGGAAGCTCTCTGAACTTAGTTTTGCCATTGAATATGTTTGCATTTGCCTTTGAGTGAATATTGCTCTTCACTCGGAATATATTTTAGTGCCTGTGACGTACTTTTGCAGGTTGAAGTACAGATTGCAGCTGACCTGCATCCTTGCTTCGACCAGCGCTTCGTCGTCCTTGTGAATCGGAATGGATTTCATACTTAGGCGAGTACTAGATTGCAGCCAAGCCCTCGAGTGGGAGGTTTGCTCTCCACTCGGTAGGATTTTTCAAACTTAGGCGAGTACTGGACTGCAGCTAAGCCCCCGAGTGGGAGGTTTGCTCTCCACTCGGTAGGATTTTTCAAACTTAGGCGAGCTCTGGGCTATAGCTAAGCCCCCGAGTGGGAGGTTTGCTCTCCACTCGGTAGGGTTTTAGATACTTAGGCGAGCACTGGGCTGCAGCTAAGCCCCTGAGTGGGAGGTTTGCTCTCCACTCGGTAGGATATTTAAACACTTAGACGAGTACTGGACTGCAGCTAAGCCCCCGAGTGGGAGGTTTGCTCTCCACTCGGTAGGATTTTTAAAAACTTAGGCGAGTACTAGACTGCAGCTAAGCCCTCGAGTGGGAGGATTGCTCTCCACTCGGTGGGATTTTTAAATACTTAGGCGAGTACTGGACTGCAGCTAAGCCCCAGAGTAGGAGGATTGCTCTCCACTCGGTAGGATTTTCGTATTTGTGGTGTAGCTTCGAAGGAGAAGGTGGCAGTCGACCTGCACCTCGTCATCCTTGCAGAGCGCACATTGTATTTGATACTTAGGCGAGTACTTGGACTGCAACTAAGCCTCCGAGTGGGAGGCTGTCTCACCACTCGGTAGGATTTTAAACACTTAGGCGAGTACTTGGACTATAGCTAAGCCTCCGAGTGGGAGGCTGGCTCACCACTCGGTAGGATTTTAAACACTTAGGCGAGTACTTGGACTACAGCTAAGCCTCCGAGTGGGAGGCTGGCTCACCACTCGGTAGGATTTTAAACACTTAGGCGAGTACTTGGACTGCAGCTAAGCCTCCGAGTGGGAGGCTGGCTCACCACTCGGTAGGATTTTAAAGTACTTAGGCGAAACGGATTCGCAGCTAAGCCTCCGAGTGAGAGGCTTGCTCTCCACTCGGTAGGATTTTCAAGTACTTAGGCGAAACGGATTCGTAGCTAAGCCTCCGAGTGAGAGGCCAGCTCGTCACTCGGTAGATTTTTTTTACAAACTTAGGCGAAATAGATTCATGGCTAAGCCACTCACTGGGGGATTTCTCTTATAAACAAAAGCAACAACAATCAATGAGAAAATTATAAAGCTTTTGTCTTTGATAAGCAAACTACAGGAGTACTTTTATTACAACTCATCCGAGTGAATACTTTAAGTGTAAAAGGGGCGGAGCAGGTCCGCATTCCAAGCTCGTGGCTCATCAACCTGGCGACCGACATTGTAAAGACGGTATGCTCCATTGTGGAGAACTTTGGTATTGATGAAAGGACCTTCCCAAGTAGGGGCAAGTTTGTGCGGCTTCTGTTGGTCCACTCGGAGGACCAAGTTTCCTTCTTGGAAGGCCCGACTCTTCACATTTCTGGCATAGAATCGATGCAAGTCTTGCTGATAGATGGTCAATCAGATCATGGCCATCTATCTTTCTTCTTCCAGATGGTCAACTGCGTCCTGTCGGGCTTGCTCTATTTCAACTTCAGAGTAGAGCTCTACCCGCGGTGCATTGTGAAGCAGATCACTCGGCAGAACCGCTTCAGCTCCATAGACCAGAAAGAATGGAGTTCTCCTAGTCGACCGATTTGGAGTAGTCCTCAATCCCCAAAGAACTGATGGAAGTTTGTCGACCCATGCGCCTGCTGCGTGTTTGAGGTCACGCATCAAACGGGGTTTCAGTCCTTTGCGAATTAGGCTGTTGGCTCTTTCTGCTTGTCAATTCGATTGGGGGTGGGCAACTGAAGCGTAGTCGACTTGTGTGCCTTGAGAAGTGCAAAAGGCTTTGAATTGGTCGGAATCGAAGTTCGACCCATCATCGGTGATGATGCTATGCGGAACTCCATATCTGAATATCAATTCTCTGATGAAGCTGATGGCAGTGCCGGCATCAAGATTTTTAATAGGCTTGGCTTTGATCCACTTGGTGAACTTGTCGACTGCCACCAGTACATGGGTGAAGCCGCTCCTGCCAGTTCTCAGTGGCCCAACCATATCTAACCCCAAATAGCGAAGGGCCAGATGATTGGAATGGTCTTCAAGGCTGAGGCGGGCTTGTCTGACATGTTGGAGTAGAACTGACATCCTTCACACTTGTCGACTATCTCTTTCGCCATTTCATTTGCTCTGGGCCAGTAAAAACACGCTCGGTATGCTTTAGCCACAATAGTCTGAGAGGACGCATGATGGCCACAGGTCCCCGAATGGATGTCGTTGAGAATTATCTGGCCCTCTTCCGGCGTTATGCACTTCACTGGCTCCAGTCGCGCTTTCTCTGTACAACTGTCCCTTCATGACAGTAAAGGCGTTGGATTGACGGACGATCTGTCGAGCCTCTTCTTCATTCTCTGGGACCTCTTTCCTTAGGATATATGCGATGTAAGGCACTGTCCAGTCGGGAATGATAAACAAAACTTCCATGATCAGGTCGACCACGGCTGGGACCTCGACTTCAGTCGGATCCGTGGCAATTTTTGGCTGCGGGGCTTCTTCGGTGAAAGGGTCCTCTTGAACTGACGGTGCGTGGATATGTTCCAAAAACACACCACTGGGTATGTCTTCTCTCTTGGAACCTATATTTGCCAAATCATCGGTTGCTTGATTCTTCAGTCGGGGTATATGATGAAGCTCTAACCCCTCGAATTTCTTCTCCGGCTTTCTTACTGCATTGCAGTAACCAGTCATAGCTGGGCTTCTGACGTCCCACTCCTTCATCACTTGGTTAACCACCAAATCTGAGTCGTCGTAGACCATGAGGCGACGGACGCCGAGTGAAATGGCCATACGCAACCCATACAAAAGTGCTTCGTATTCTGCTTCATTGTTGGAGGAATCAAAGTGAATCTGGAGTACATATTTGAGCTTGTCTCCTCGGGGGGAAACCAACACTACCCCAGCACTAGAACCATTCAGCATCTTAGAGCCATCAAAGAACATGGTCTAGTGCTCCGAGTGAACTTGAGTCGGCAGTTGCTGTTCAGTCCACTCGGCGAGGAAATCTGCTATTGCTTGGGACTTGATAGCTTTCTTTGCCTCAAATCGGATATCTAGGGGAAGGAGTTCAATCGCCCATTTTGCCACTCGACCAGTTGCATCTCTGTTGTGCAGAATCTCTGACAAGTGACGACTGTGATGGTATGGTCAGAGAAGTAGTGAGCAACTTTCTTCGTGGTCATATAGATCCCATATACAAGCTTCTGATAATGAGGGTATCTTTGCTTTGACGGGGTCAGAACTTCAGAAATATAATATACTGGGTGGTGAACTTTAAAGGCTTTTCCTTCTTCTTCCCGCTCGACCGTAAGTACTGTACTGACAACTTTTCCTGTGGCTGCAATGTAAAGCAGCAAAGGCTCTTTGCTGATCGGGACAGCAAGCACCGGCTGGGTGGAAAGCAGGGCTTTTAGCTCTGCAAACGCTGCATCAGCTTCAGGAGTCCACTCGAACTTGTCTGACTTCTTCATCAGTCAGTAAAGAGGCAATGCCTTTTCACCGAGACGAGAGATGAATCGACTTAAAGCAGCCAAGCAACCAGTAATCTTCTGAACATCATGCACACGCATAGGTCTTTTCATTCGGAGTATAGTGCCCACTTTCTCTAGATTTGCGTCGATTCCTCGTTCAGAAACGAGAAAACCGAGTAATTTTCCGCCCGGAACTCCGAATGTGCACTTTGATGGATTAAGCTTGATATTGTACCTCCTGAGGTTGGCAAATGTTTCAGCAAGGTCAGTCAACAGGTCGGAACCTTTACGTGACTTGACCACAATATCATCCATGTACGCTTCCACATTCCGACTGATTTGAGTGAGCAAACACTTCTGAATCATCCTCATGAATGTGGCTCCGGCATTTTTGAGGCCGAATGGCATGGTGACATAACAGAAGCACCCGAATGGGGTGATGAAAGCTGTTTTGATCTCATTGGGTCCATACAGACGGATCTGATGGTACCCGGAATAGGCGTCTAAGAAAGACAGTCGCTCACATCCCGCAGTCGAGTCGACTATTTGGTCGATGTGGGGGAGAGGAAAATGATCTTTCGGGCAGGCCCGATTGATATGTTTAAAGTCAATGCACATCTGAAGTGACTTGTCCTTCTTGGGGACCATGACAACATTGGCGAGCCACTCAGAGTGGTAAATCTCTCGGATAAAATCTGCTGCTAAGAGCCGAGCCACCTCTTCGCCAATGGCTTTCCTTTTCTGGACGGCGGACCGCCACAGATGTTCCTTGACAGGTTTCGCCTTTGAGTCGACTCATAGACGGTGCTCAGCCAGCCCCCTGGGTACACCTGGCATGTTGGAAGGTTTCCATGCAAAGATGTCCCAGTTCTCACGGAGGAACTGGATGAGCGCTTCTTCCTATTTCGGGTCGAGTGTTGTGGAGATATTAGTCAGAGCAGCGTTGGGGTCGGTCGGGTGGATGTGAACCAGCTTTGTCTCACCGGACGATTGAAACACTGATTCTGTAGCAGGCTTCGTAGCTCGCAACAAATCACTCGGGTCTGTATTTTTCTGGTGTTCCTACCACTCTTCTGCTACCATCTGAGCATCGGCAATCTTTGAGCCTTTCTGAAAGCAATCTTCCGCCTTCTTGTGATTACCAGTAACAGTGATCACACCTTTGGGGCCAGGCATCTTAAATTTGAGGTACACGTAACATGGACGATCCATAAAACATGCGTAAGCTGGCCTGCCCAAAATAGCGTGATAGGCACTCTGGAAATCCACAACCTCAAATTCAACTTTTCCTTGCGAAAATGTTTGGAATCTCCGAAAACCACATCAAGAGCAATCTGGCCGAGTGACGCAGCCTTCTTGCCAGGAATGACTCCATAGAAACTCATGTTGCTGGTACTGAGTCTGGACATCAGAATGCCCATCCCTTTCAGCGTCTCTGCATACAGTATATTCAAGCTACTGCCACCATCCATCAACACTTTAGTCAGTCGAGTGCCTTCGACGACTGGTTCGACCACCAAAGCTTGCCTCCCAGGGGTGGCTATGTGTGTCACGTGATCGGACTGGTCAAAGGTGATGGCAGTCTGAGACCATTTTAGATAATTGGGAGTCTCCGGAGCAACCATATTCACTTCTCGGTTGATAACTTTCAATCGACTTTTGCTCTCAACGTCAGCAAAAATCACCAGAGTGGAATTCACTTGGGGATATTCCTCATCACTATCCCCCTTGTCCTCAATTTTGTCCGACTCCTTTTCCTTATCTTTGGGTTGTTTCCCTTGGAATTGCTGTATCAAGAGCCGACACTGTCGAGTGGTATGCTTCGGGTAAATGAAGTTACCCTCCTCATCTTTCTTCATGTGGATGTGGCATGGCAAATCCATCACGTCATTTCCCTCCTTGTCTTTCACCTTCTTAGGGTTCTAGGGCCCTTTGGGCTTCCCTTTAAACTTTCATTGAGTGACGGCCAAGGCTTCTCCAGGAGCAGCTGGCTCGGCTTTCCTCTTCTGTTTCCGACTGGAGTTCCCTCCCCCGGTTTGATGAGCGGTTGGCTTGTACTTTCCACTCCAGAGTCGGTCTTCTTCTTCACCATTGGCATACTTGGTGGCAATCTCCATCATCCGACTCCGGGTCATGTCTCTGGTCCGACCGAATTTTAAACTTAGCTCTCTGTTCTTGATGCCTTCTTTGAAGGCACAGACTGCTTGGTGATCAGATACATTTTCCATGGTGTGATGCAACGTGATCCACCTCTGGATGTAATCCCTCAGAGTCTCATTCGAATTTTGCACACAAACCTGCAGCTCTGTCAACCCTGCTGGTCACTTGCAAGTTCCTTCAAATGTTCTAACAAACACTCGTGCAAGATCTTCCCAAGTGTAAATGTTGCTAGGTGCCAACTGATTAAGCCATGCTCTGGCTGAGCCTTCCAACATAAGAGGCAAGTGTTTCATGGCCACCTCATCATTGCCGCCGCCAATCTGAACAGCCACTCGGTAATCTTCAAGCCAAGTATCGGGCTTGGACTTGCCTGTGAACTTACTGACTCTAGTCGCCAACCTGAAATTGGGAGGAATCACTGCGGCCCTGATGGCTCTACAAAAACACTCTGGTCCTGAGACGTGAACTCTGCTGCTGGTGAGAACATCTCTGTCATGGCCTTCTCGGTGAGCTCTGTTCCGATCGACCAAACCTTGAACGATGATGGATCTCGCATCAAAGCCTGGTTCTTTGGGGTCGACTGGAACCCTTCGCCCAACACTGTGCTGGCGTCTGTCATCTTGCTGTCGAGGGGCGTACGACCCACCTCTTGGGGGTGGAGTGGGCACTCGACGCCGATCATTGCGATCGAATCGGTCATCATACTGATCACGCCGACCCCCACATCCATCACGCCTCGGGGGCGATCTCGGGCTATGAGCCGACTGGACTGTATTCACAGCGACGGATCTGCTGTGAATCCTATTCCGTGACTCTGATACGGCTGAATTTTGATCTCCTGCTGCCCGAAGCAAATCTCTGATCTGCATTAAGCCTCTACCAGCCTCTGACTGCGAAGGCTGAATTGACTCTGTTATACAGGCTGCAGCTGCTAAATTCTAAATCGGAGTTTGATATACCTGAGTCGGTGGTGGAAAGGGCTGACGTTGACTGGAATCCGGAACCCGTTGTCGTGCACGCTCGTCGAGTGCTCGCTGGAGGTTCTCTCGTCGAGTGCACTCAGCCAGGTTGGCCAAACGCGCGTCCTCTAAGGCGCGAGCCTGGGGGGTTTCTCCAACGATAGGAGTATGCAGCGCATCCATGTTCCGGCGGCGAAGATCTTCCCTTTGCAGCAAAGTGAGTGGCTCGGGTTGATACTCTTCATGGACCTGCGCTGGGTCGCCTCCACCATCGCCTCCGTCGGCGCAGGGGAGGCCAGGAGGACTGCACGGTCCATTGACCATCAGGACCTCCGCCGCTAGATCACTGCTGTCGCACTCGGATGCAGTCTCTGCGGAGCCAGTCGACAGGTCGAACAGGCCGTAAGAGATTCGTCGGGCTCGATTGCCGTGACTTGGGGGGTGGCCGACTGGCGGGCCACTGCGTGCCTCACCCACTGCTGAAGCCTCGACCGACCGGAGCGCTTGCGGTGGCGGGAAGCAGGGAGGGAGGATGACACAACGACCGACCGATACTGGGTCGACGGTTGCCACAGGAGGACGCCGCGGACACACGCGCGAAAGTGCGTCGCTTCGCGGACTGGGAGCGCGTCGATGTCGAGTGGAGCCTCCTGAAGCCAAGCAGAGTCGTCGGCGATGAACGTGAGCGCGCCGAGACGGATCTCGCGGCCCTCGACCAAAACTCCGCCTGAAACCATGATGAAGGAGATCGGAAAAAATTGCAACTTCTCCAATAAGTCGCTAAGACACCCGCCCCACAGTGGGCGCTAACTGTCGTGGTTCTAAGTCTGACAGTAGAATAGGGGGGTAGGAATGGAGAGGCAAGATCCTAGCTATGGAGTAGTTTTGTACGCAGGGTGTTTACGTGTTCAGGCCCTTCTCGGAGGAAGTAACAGCCCTACGTCTCAGAGCCCGGAGGCGGTCGAATGGATTATATGCGTATGAATTACAGGGGTGCGAACCCTTTACACTGAGGAGGGGGTGGCTTATATAGAGTTTGCCAGACCCCTCCGGCCCTCAGTTATGTAGGGTTTAAAGTACATTAAGGTCTGGCGTTACTGGTAACGCCACACATAAAGTGCTATCATGACCATAAAGACTACTTAATGACAGACCGTTTGTGTGCAGAGTGACTCTAGATCTCCTGTCGGTCGAGTGAGTGGCTTCATGGTCGAGTGTCTTCGAGTATGTTGAGTGAAATCCTTCTAGGTCGACTGAAAGGTAGTTTCTTCTAGAGATGTCCTTGGGAAGGGTACCTTGGATAGGTCCATGACCCTACCCTAGGTACATGGCTTCATCACTGACCGTTTCGGGCGGGAAGCACGCGCAGGCGGTGGAGGGGCTTTGGGTGGGCTAGGCTAGTTAGGAGCGGGCGTGGCAGCTGTCTGCATGTCCCTACCGGACACACCCGGAAACGAGAGGATGCACCGACTCTCGCGGCTAAAATCGTACACTACACACCATATCTCTGTAGGAGTAGGTCGATCTGTCGCACTCTCTAACACACACATGATGTTAAACACACACACGCACACACACGCACCTTGGTCCCGTTGCACCTTCTAACGTGACTTATTACACCTAGATGGAGGGAGTAGTAAGTATACGAGATACGGTGGCACACTGACTTAAGTCGAATACAAGTGCCCAAAATTTGTGTGCATGTTATAATAAGGATTCACTTAAAATAGTACGTGGGCGAATAGAGGGATCAATTGGACAGTGTTCCCGAGCAGTAGCGAGATGTGTGAGGTAGTAAGATACACCGCTGGAGCTTTTCATTTTTCTTATTAATATGTTTGTTTCACCCTCTGACTGGTGGGACCCAACATACTACGTGGAGAGAGGTAAGGTGACTAAGGCTGCATTATTTCTGCACCACTGTGGATAGTCTTACCACCAAGGCCACATGACATGATTATGATTGAAATCCTAATGACGCCCACACACACACACACAAAAACACGGCATGCCTGTCACACGAATGCAGGAATGTATAAGAGGTTATTTTCCTCTCGTTGAACATAACGGGAGGGTTGTGTAGCTGGTTAGCCTGTTCGCTCATCAAACTTGAGTTCTTGGGTTCGATAACTACACTTGAGCATAATTTTTGCCAGGAGGATTCTTTGACTGGTCAAAATGTTTTCTAGGGTTTGCACGCTTCACACTCTCTCTCCAGCATATATATACACGTTGGAGCCTCGGCGCTTGTAGTTGCTCTCTTCACACTCTCTCGCCCTCTCCCGCTGGATCCTCTGCGCTTGTAGTTGCTCTCTTCACACTCTCTTGCCCTCTCCAGATCTAAACAAGACTTCGTTGGCCTCTCTCTCCCCTCACTGCTGCTCAAAGAGCCGGCAGGATCCGTCCGCCGGGAAGGGAAGGAGGCTTAACGATGTCGCCATCGGCGAGGGAGGGAATCCATGACCGGCGCTGCTATTCACTTTCCACCCAGCGGCGGCGTGGGAGGGCCTCTGACCCTTCTTCTTCGTCGCCGTCCCGTCGCCCACCGAACCACGCCCCAAGAACCTTAAGGTATATTTTACTTACTCCACATGCATTGCTCTAGCTGCATGTATACCATGAATCTAGGACGTGGTTCAAAGAGGAAAGGAGTGGGGGAATGTAGTGGGAAAAGTTGTATATAGCATGAATCTAGGATGTGGTTCAAAGAGGAAATGAAGGGGGAAAGTTGTATAGCATGAATCTAGGACGTGGTTCAAAGAGGAAAGGAATGGGGGAAAGTAGTGGGGAAAATTGTATCGCATAAATCTAGGATGTGGTTCAAAGAGGAAAGGAAGGGGAGAAAGTACTAGTTCAAAAAGGAAAGGAAGAGACTAGATTTGAGCAGGACTAGATTTGCTGCGCTCACATAGGGAAAGGTGTCTAAAGATAACAAAACTAGGACCAACACAAATATGCTCCTTGGTTGTTTGTTCTTTGTTGCAACAGACTGTGCATGACCACAGTACATCGGTAGATGCACATGGTGCTGGTGCGTCCACTATCCCGTGCAACTCATTAGCTGTTGTTAATCTATGGCCATGTTTGGTTAAAAACTCACTAGTCCCTACCTGCTTGGTTCCAGGGACTAAACATGGACTAGAGGTTATTAAATGACATGATAAAAGACCATGTTACCCCTAGTAATGAACTAATAGAAACAAGGTGCAATGCATGGCAGGGGCAACGGTTGGAAAAAGTCCCAAAAAGACTCCCTCGGGGTCTTCTTTCTTTAGTCCCAAATGCCCACTTTTAGTCCTGAAAAGTCCCTCCTATTTGATTTAGATGTGACTGACACGGAGTTTTTTTAGTCCCTACACCAAAATGTCCCTGTAAACAAACACCCTCTAATAATGCCGCTGGAAAATTGATGCAATGCCACAGTTAAAAGCAAATTACATGTTTAACAAATTTTATTGTTAATATTAATCAATGCCACTGTTTGAGAAATGCTACTGTCTTGCTTTCTTTCCCATTCAGATAAGGTAGATGCTTCTTTTTGTTGGCCTCTGTGTCATCCACCGTTATTGACCACTAATTGTTTCCTTTGCACCTCTGTGTAAACAGGGTTATCTACTTCACCTTGTTGCCATTGTGACCTTTTGTTGCACTGCACAAAACACTTTTGTTTTAAGAGTGTTTTGTGTAGTTCAACCAAAATATCACACCGACAACGTTGCTTGATTGCTTGATCTTAGTGGAACTGCACAAGAGGAGATCTTACTTCCTATCTGTTAAGGCGAATTTGGTTCAGATCTTCTTCTTGTGAGTTGTTTGAATTCCGCATCATGAGAGGTCAGTACTAGCCTTCTTTCACATGATTCTGCAGTGTGCTTTCATATGTTGTGCTACTTGTACGATAATGTTGCTTGATTTTAGTGAACTGCACAAATGGAGACAAGACTTCCAATCTGTATGTGCATCGTAATATCCCATTGAGGTAAGAGAAGGATATTTCACAAACGCTGGCCTGTATTTTGCCACTTTCACCAGAAAATTAAGTTTAGTGCTATACTTGTGCTCCCTAATTGACATGCCAAATCTTACATTGAAGGCGAAGCTTGTCTGTTATTGAACCAAGTGATGACGGGGAAGAACAAGCGGAAGAAAAACAAAAATCAACTCCCGGTGCTGTAATGAAGCACTGGAACTGTGATGACACAAGTAATGATATAGTTTTGCATCTTAATTTATTGTTATGGCTAGAACGAGCAATTATTTTGCCACTGATTTGATGCCATACGTAATTATCTCTACTTGTGCAAACAGGGATCTTCTTTGAAGATACCATATATTTTAGTGGAACTGCACAAGAAGATGTTGGAAACATTAAACTAATCAAGGAGTATATAGTAAGCATGGCCACCCCCGTAGATAGCAACAGATGGTTCCCAAGAAGTGCTTCATCTGTATGCTCTACACAATCAGCCTCCTGACAAAGGTTGGTACTCGCCCACTGATTGAGCTTTGTCATCTCTATTGGTGTTGTGCTACTGTTTAGATACTGTCATGAAAAAGTGGTATTGTCCTTGGGAAGTGCTTCATCTATGTTGTTTTAAATATTTCCTTTCCTTTTTTTCGAGCAAACATGGATGCTAGCATTTAGTAGCCCTCTTGTCTTTGCACAACAGGATCATCTTCCTCTGAAGAAGAATATGGAGTACGTGAAGTGACTAGTTCCGATTATGCCAGGATGAAGAAGCATTGTCTATCTTCTCATCAGAAGGAGCAGTTGAAGGATGGTTACATTACTCCCCATAAGACCAAACTAACTTCAGCTCAGAAGGACTGACAAATCGCCATTTTTTTGCTGTGATGCGCAAGTACAATGTTGTTCTAGGATTCTTTCTGGTGAGTTCCATTTTTCTAAAAGTGTGCTCTACATGGACCATGTGTGTGCCTGTTGAAACTGTCAATTCATAGTACAGTTTGCTTTATACTAATCACTTTTTTGTATTTGTGCAAACAGGGGTGCTCAGCTTGATTTCAATGAGAACTGCACAAAATGTTCATGAATACATCGAATCATTCATTTCCACCACAAGAAAGGAGGTGCCCATAAGTTCAAGGCGTTGCAACATATAAGGGCGAAATCATACAAGCTACGCGCGAATTTGGTTGATTTTGGTGGAACTGCACAAAAAGAACAGCTGGTTTATTTAGCACGAGTTGCCATGTCAATGTCCGAACTGATGGCAAACCCTGCCCATTCCACAATCGTAGGCATTTGATATTTTGGAATGGGACAACCTTGTCAAATTTTGCTCATTGATTTTAGCAAGATATGCATTTGATATTTTCGAATGGGACGCCCTTTGCCGTCAGCAGCGGCGATCAATTTTTTCTTTATTCTTTAGTGTGAAGTAAATATTGCCTCTGACATGTGAGTCGCTAAGATGCATAATCATCGATTGTTTTGAATGTTCTCTATGAATTGCCAGGCCTGTGTGTTTGGTTGCAATGTATAGAAACGCTAAAAAGCTGCTCAAACTCTTTGTACTCCTTTTGTTCCTTTTTAGTTCGCACATTGTGAAAGTGCATACTTTTTTGCATAAGATTGGTCGAGATACTTTGACTGCAGACAAAACTTGTATGCAGACTAGAAAGGACCAGAGGGAGTACATGTGAAACTGCTGCAAACGTGGTGATCACCCTGGGAATAATGCTAGTACGTATTGTTTTGCATGTTCATCCAATGCCAGTGATACAGGAATTCGAACTAATCAAAATAAATTCATTCATACACGGTCGGATTTCATATAAGCATGCCAGATTTAATTACATCTCATACATTCTTCAACTAAAAAGGGGTGTTTGTGGCCGCATGCATCTCCCAGATGCAGAGGCCAGGGTTCATCCTCCTTTTCAGAAAAAAAACTAAAAAGGGGTCCGCTGGAGGTATAATTAGTTAACCGAAGCTACCCACATGTGTCCCGCTGAGCCGAACAGAAGCTTCAGTGACTTAACTGCAGATGCAGTTGCATAACTGACATGTGGCCTGTTGGGCCCACGTGTCAGTCAGCCAACTGCACCAGCAGTTAAGTAGAAGCAGCGTTCTTCTCCAGCGCAGCTCTCCAACTCCACGTCGCCGCCAAGAAGCTAACCGGCCGTCAATGGTCAATCCGCCTAGCTTGGCTTCAACCAGAGGGTATCTGCGGTGGCCTTACTTGGACCCGAGCGGCGGCGACATACCGTGTTCTACTCTTCCTTGTTTTCTGTGTGGTGCGGCCTCATTGGCAGCGGGGCGGGGCCTCGGCGGAGCCGACAATGCCTCTGTCTCATTGCCGGCGGGCAGCGCCTCAGCGGAGCGGTGGAAATCCTCCCCCACGTTGCCGGCACGGTGGGGCCTCGGCTGAGCCGGCGATGTCCTCTGCCTTGTTGTTGGCGGGCCAGGGCCTCGGCGAAGCCGGCGGTGTCCTCTGCCTCGTTGTTGGTGTCGCGGGGCCTTGGCAGAGCCGGCAGTGTCCTCTGCCTTGTTGTTGGTGCTGCGGGGCGTCGGCGGAGCAGGGCGTCGTCGATACCAGCGGAGCGGGGACTCACCAGAGCCAGCATTGTCCTCTGCCTCATCCTCGTTCTCGCCAAATAGCGCCTCGCCCGCTTCATAACCCTCTTTGCTAGCCTCTTTGTAGGCGGCCACAGCCTCCGGCACCCGCATGCGGTACCGCCAGCTCTCGAGGCGGCCCTTGTGGGCGGAGCGGTAGGAGTCGAGCAGCGCCTCCTGCTCCACCCGCTCCGTGGTGATCTGCTCCTCTGCCTGCAGGTGCTCCTAGAGGAGATGGTGGTTGTAGTCAGCGTCGGCCTGCGCCTCCCGTAACTGCTCCTCATGCATCTGCCTCACCCTGTCCATATATTGGGCATGGGCCTCGCCAATGGTCATGGTGCAATGCACCGGCAAAGATGGTGCGGAGGAGGGGGTTGGCACCGGATCGTCGACTACCATGTTCTCCATTGGGACGCCGTCGTCCTCCGGCTGCCTGCCAGCCAGCCGGTCGGCAGCAATGGCTACTATCTCCTTGTGGTCCGTCATTCGCCCGTCCCGAAGAGTGCTGGAGCGCGAGGAAGCCATGGTGGGAAGTAGTGGTGTGGACAGGAGAAAGGCAACGGATGCGGATGACTGCGGCTATGGCCGGCGCAGCAGTTTATATAGCAATGGTGGGCGGGCGGAGGGACAGACGTGTGATGCTGGAGTAGCTGCCTCGGCAACCGCGTATCATTAATGTGTGTGGCAGATGGACGGACGGACGACACTTATGTCGTTTGAAGGCGGAGCAATCGCCTGCACCGGGAAGTGGGGCGGCGGGCGCTGACTGTTTCGGGCGGAAAGCGCGCGCGGGCGAGGAGATCACTTTAGTTGGATAGGATGACAATGGGGACCCACCAGGTCCATAGCCTCACGTACGCAAGTGCATCCTTATTATATATATATATATATATATATATATATATAACTATAATTTATTTTGCTTCCTCCTGGTTTCCTGACATCACGGTCCCACACCATTGTCTACCTATGTACTCCCTCCTTTCCGGTTTATAGGGCTTATCTCAAAATTTTAGTTTTTCCATTTTATAAGGCTCAATTTGGTTGTTTTTCATCACATGTTCAGATTCCAAGGTGCATTAAATCATTGCATGCAAGTATTAAGAGAAAATTGACCAATGCATGTACTTTATGCATGCATGCATTGCAATTAATGCATTGATAAACATAATTTTTTGAGGATAACAAGAGCATTAATTAGGTGCTTTGCAAAACTAGAAAAAGTACCACTCGCCATCTACCTTGATTGGTGAGATTTTTGAATTGAGCATTATAAACCGGAAAGGAGGGAATAGTCAATAAACGAGAGAATTGCACAAGAAGCGGCCGACACCTGGGACCAAGCAGCTCGAGCAGTATTTGTGTTTTTGAGGTGTGAGCACTGCAGAGTTTTTTTATGTTTACCTGGATATTAATTTTTCTCCGCTGAACAACAACGAAAACAACGCTGCAGGTATTAACTGGGTGGGCCGTGGCCCATCTAGCCCAGGCCAGATATCCAGCCCAGATATTAATTTTTTTCAAGCTGAAAATGGCTAGCCCAGCTATACTTTTTTTTAGGAATACCCAAGCAAGGTCAAGTTGTTATTCTCCGCCCCGCTGGGCTGCAAATCTTTCCTAGGAGGGATGCATTAGGCTTAACAAGAAAATGGGCTTTAAGAAATAATAAATGGGATGTAATTATAAAAACTGGGTAGTAACTATAAAAAATGCACCCAGCAGTGATTACTTTATAAAATATTATTTTTGGAATACTGAAAATTTTAATTTCATTAATTGTTGCGAGCGGAATGTTTTGTTGGATTTTTATGCAATATAAATTTATATAGAAATTGTATTTAATCTGACTAAATTTTCGGGATAAAAATATTCGGATCCCATCAAAATGTGGGAAATTTTATTGAATTCTGTTTTGAACGGTTGGTTGAAATGGGCTGTACTTTTAACAAACTGTAAATGGGTTGTAGTAAATTCCATTAGATTTCAAAAATGGGCTACACATTCTTACAAATCTCAAATGGGCTATAAGTTCTCTGCCACACACTTCTGGCCTTATTAAGTTGACGTGTCCCCTAAAAAAACAGAGTTGACGGGTATGCAAGGCTTTGTCAACTTATAGTCCACACACGGTTCTAGCAGCAGTGGCCGTTGGATGTCCATCCAATGGATGTCGTGCTTCTTCTTCAATCTCGGATATTCTAGCTTCACCCGTCCAAAAAATGATTCATCCCCCTGACATCTGGGGCGCACCAATTTGGAAGCTAACATGTGGGCCTACTAAGTTGACGTACCAAGGGCTTTGTCAACTTAGTCAATATAAACGATTCTAGCTGCAGTGACCGTACGATGTCCATCCCACGGCCGTCGTGCTTCTTCAACCTCTGGTCTTCTTGCTCCAGCCGCCCAAAGCAGCGCCAGTCGTGCCGCCTGCTCCTGCCTCCCGTGGCCGGCTGTGCTGCCGTGGAGGCCTCACCGCCCCCTACTACTCCCACCGCTGGACAGGCCATCCCTCCACTCACCCACTGACCCACACCCCCTGTTATTCTGCGGCGACGGCAGCAGAGCCGAACCAGTTAACCCTCGTACTCCTCTCCGCGTGTGCATCCATTGTCGCGTCTTCCCCGGCTCCGCGTCGTCCCCTTCCTAGGCCTCGCCGTCATCCACCACCGTGGTGCTCTTGGCGCGGCGTGGTCAACGTGGTCAAGGAACGACTTCCATCGGACGTGGACTGTACGTGGAGAGGCTGACAGCTGGGTCCACGGCAGCCGCAAGGAAGTACCTCCTTATTACGCGCAAAATAATTATTCCTCCACCTGATAGCGGGGACCCACCGGACGGGCCACCGTATTTTGCAAAAAAAATGATTCTCCCCCTGACTGCTGGGACCCACGAGCTACATCTTCACACGCAAGGAAGTTCGTCCGGAAAAAAAAATGATTCACCCCCCTGACTGCTGGGACCCACCAGCTACATCTTCGCACGCAAGGAAGTGCGTCCGAAAAAAACGATTCGCCCCCCAACTGCTGGGACCCACCAGCTACACCTTTGCACGCAAGGAAGTGCATCCGGGCAAAAAAAAACGATTCGCCCCCCTAACTGCTGGGACCCAGCAGCTACACCTTCACGCAAGGAAGTGCGTCCAGGCAAAAACAACGATTCGCCCCCCTGACTGCTGGGACCCACCAGCTACATCTTCGCATGCAAGGAAGTGCCTGACAGTCGGGACCCACCTGGTCGAAGCGTATGTAGCGTTGTCATCCTGGTCGCGAACGTGTACGTACATACTGGTCGATGTAGAGGCGCGCACGTGTCGTAGTAGAGGCGCGCACATGTCGTAGTAGAGGCGCGCACGTAGCATGTACACGTATGTACAGCGGCCAGGGTACAAGAAAGAAAATACGGCCACGTATGTGTACATATGGGCGGGGTCTCGAATGCCTAGTCGTGCATACGTACGGCGAGGGCTCGTGTTCATGGGGAGGAAACGGAATGCGTCGTGTTCATCGGGAGGCAACGGAATGCGTCGTGTTCATCGGGAGGCAACGGAATGCGTCGTGTTCATGGGGAGGCAACGGAATGCGTCGTGTTCATCGGGAGGCAACGGAACGCGTGGGAGCCAACCGGCTTGGATGGAACAGGCGATGGAAACAAGGCTTGGCGTACCGCGGAACGGAGGAAACGGACCTCCTACAATCGAAACGAGGGTCATGTTGATCGGGAGGGGTGTGGCGTACCGCAAAACAGACGAAACGGACCTCCTATGGTCGAAACGGGGGTCCTGTTGATCGGGAGGGGTGTGGCGTACCACAAAACGGACGAAACGGACTTGTGTTGGAGCGCTACGGTCGAAACGGGGGTCCTGTTGATCAGGAGGGGTCTGGCGTACCGCAAAACGGACGAAACGGACTTGTGTTGGAGCGCTACGGTCGAAATGGGGATCCTATTGATTGGGAGGGGTGTGGCGTACCGCAAAACGGACTAACGGACATGTATTGGAGTGCTACGGTCGAAACGGGGGGGAGGGGTGTGGCGTACCGCAAAACGGGACTCCACGGGGTACAGTTCATCTCCACCGTCGACCTCCTCCAGCCTCCACGGGCTACCGTCGACCTCCTCCAGCCTCCACGGGCTCCTGTTCATCCACCCTCCACCGCGCGCTACTCCACCCGCTACTGTTCAACCACCCCTCCACGGGCACCCCTCCACCATCTACTGTTCATCCAGCCCTCCACACCACGGGGTCCTTGTCAGGACCCCGACTCGATGCCACATCGATCTAGCATGTAACACCTCATATCGCTTTACGGCCTCACGCACGGTATTCCCATGGGTGTCGTCTTACCTTTGCCCGGGACCGTTTGCGCCTTTTGGCACACGTATATGATAGTGTCGCTAGCATCCATACGGTAAGGAGCCCGGGCTGACATGGCTAGTCCTAAACCCAAAGTGGCACAGACTTACAGGAACAGGCATCCATGACCCAGCATCGAACGTGTCGGTCACCAGCAAGTGAATCCGGGCTGTAGCACTGGGCTAGCAGGACTCCGGTAAATCGGGCTGTAGCGGGCTAACAGGACTCCGGTATCCATCGCGTGACATTTCCCCGAAGGGACAGACACAGGAATGAAGAAGGACACATGCCGGCCAGCCTAAGTGTTCCAGAGCAGTAGCAAGCTACCAAGGCTCAGTGGAGACACTAGGAGACATTTCCCGGGAAGAGAGGCTACTAAGAATAAACAACTAGATAGTCAGACCCCACACATACCAAGCATTTCAATCATACACACAATATACTCGATATGTGCAAATACAACAAGGCATCACAACATGACTCTACAACACAAGTACTTTATTTAAAGGCTCAGGGAGCCATACATATCATACACACAAGTACGGGTCACACGACCCAGCATTCAAGTCATACAGACATACAAGCCAACAGTGGAAGTAACTCATCTGAGTACGGACAACTAGTAAAATAAAAGAGGCTTGGGTAAGCCTAGCTATACTACATGGTCCTTCACAAGCTCAGGATCACCACCTGGGCCTCAGTCTACTCATCGATGTCAACGTCTATGAAGAACCCATCAGAAGGGGTTGCAGCGTCTTCTGAAAAATGTAAATTAAAGCAACATGAGTACAAAGGTACTCAGCAAGACTTACATCAGATCCTACATACATGCACATTATCAAGAAGGGTTGGTGGGGTTATTGCAGCAAGCCAGCTTTGACCCTTGGCTAAGCTATCCTACGAGACACCAACTTGAAATGGTTTTTCGCACACGAGTCCACTACACACCACTTCAATACACCACCGAGGATCCACCTCCGTCATCCTACGGAAGAGCCATCCTCGGCACTCACGCTTATCTTGAGATTTTTAGTAGTATCCATTTACTTGTCTATGAACTGTATAGGCAACCAAGTAGTCCTTTACCGCGGACGCGGCTATTCGAATAGATCATGTTAACCCTGCAGGGGTGTACTTCTTCATACATGTTTCCACCACTTAGCGTCTGCACACGACATGTGCTCGGCAGACTTCAAGTGAAAGCCACCGTGGGTGTAGACCACGACCTACCTAAACACCTAAGTCTCTAGTCCAGGTTTATCGCCTATTCAGGTTCCATCTGAAGGGAGTCCGGCCGGGGTTCCACATACGGCCCCAAACGATGTGTACAGGGTTCCGAGACACCTAACGGGTGCCCGGTATTCCCGGTCATGTACCTACCGCATCACAGCCCACCCCGCGGGTCAGCGCTACCCACGGCCTCTAGTAAGCTACAAACACCAGAAACTACTTGCAACTCCTGGACAGAGGACTAGGGTGAATAAGAAGTCGAGCGGGGTCATATTTCAGGGCCCAATGCATGGTAGTAGCTGAATCTTAAATCACAAATACAGATCTCAGTGCTTAAGGTCGGCTTCAATGAAACAACCCACCATGTACTCCTACATGGCCTCTCATCGATACCTTTACCAAATCGTGTTCAACACATCACTCTCATTACCGACATGATCATTTCACTCCAGCCCATCACCCAGATGAACCAGACCTGACACGACTCTAAGCATAGCAGGCATAGCAAGGTAGGAACAACACATACATATGGCTCAATCAACTCCTACACATGCTAGTGGGTTTCATCTAGTTACTGTGGCAATGACAGGTCATGCAGAGGAAATGGGTTCAACTACCGTAGCACACAGTAGTTTGAAACGCGTTGTCTTAATGCAGTAAAAGAGAGCAAAAGCGAGAACATGGGATTGTATCGATATGATCAAATGGTTGGTTGCTTGCCTGATGGGTCGATGCACTGATATTGTTCTTCGTTAGGGTAATCGTGGTACTCCTTGGAGGCAGAACCTGCCGCAAAGAGCACCGATACACAAACATCACCAAACAATCACTAGTGCAGAACCGGGCAATAGCACCGGTTCGTAAGGCCCTTTAGTGCCGGTTCCATAACCGGCACTGAAGTGTGGGCACTAAAGGCCCCCCCCCCTTTAGTACCGGTTCAGCACGAACCGGTGCTAAAGGGAAACCACATGGCACGAGCCAGCTCCAGGGGCCTGGAGCCCTTTAGTACCGGTTGTTAAGACCAACCCGTACTATAAGGTTTGGGGGGTTTTAGTTTTATGATTTCTTTTTCATTTAATTTTGTGTTTCCATTTTAATTCTTTTTCGTTTGCTGGTATTTTACGATACTACACATTGTACACGTTATGCATATATATATATATATATATAGAATTTCTAGTAGAACCAATCATGCATATATATATCATCAATGTCTCACAAACCATCATATTAATTAATTCACACATACACACATGTATAGCTATATACAATTTCTCCTACATATGCATGTTGCCTTCGGAGCCAGTGGCATTATAGCCTAATTGGTGCCTTCGGAGCACGATGACAATTGGAAGTGGTTTTCATGGGGGCGGTAGCGGGTAATAGTATTCTCCCTTCGGATTTATGACCTGGTCGAGCAAAAATCCCGCTATTTCCTCTTGAAGTGCTTCTACGCGCTCCGTTTCTAGGAGCTTCGCCCGCACCTCTCTGAACTGTTAAGAAGGAGATCAATATGCATGTGTATTAGTTGTGTGACTAGAAATCGATAATGGTGTAAAAATTGTGAATAGTGTTTTGACAAGCGTACCCATTCCTGTCTTTGAGATCTGCTCCTTTCGGACGCCATCATGCGCATGTTCTCGCAAACGCAGAATGCACAAGATCAGTCCCCTACGCCTGCTTCAGGGCCTTTACGAGAATGGAATTTGATCAGATAATAATTAATCAAGCATGATAATTAAAGAGATGGCAGCTAGCTAGCTAGCTAGTTCTACTTAATTACTTACCTTGGGTCTTCCCCATTTAAGCTTTTCTTTTCATTCGCCGTCCGTGACCCTGATGAACCTTGCCCAAGCTCTGCCCGCCGACAAAGAAAATGAATAAAGGGGTTATTAAATAGTTCATATCATGAAATGACGAACTAAATAGGCCAAGATATATAATTAATAATGATTGAAATTACCTATTGACTATCCAAAACAAGATGTTATAGTCAGTTTTTTCTGTGAGTAGTGAGTCCAGTATTTCAACTGTTCCGGTGTCACTTTAATGATACACAAGACCCAGTGAAATCTGCATGCACACACGTTTGCATGTCTTAATTAAGCGGGCATATGTAAGCAAAAACATGTAGCTAGCTAGTAGGCAAAAACAGAGAATTTGTAGTACAAGACAGTGTGACTCACTGGAAGTTGTAAGGAAGTAGTATATCTTCATTGTATTTGAGGCGCTTCATGAACTCTAGCATGCTGTCCTCTACGGCCTTTTGATGACATTCATCTATTTTCCATGTGTATTCATTAACGGGGTTTGGGTCAATGAACCCAATGCCATAGCATCCACCTTTTCTCATTTCTTACATCTTCATCCTGCATATAATACCACAGAAAAGAATATAGTGAGGATAATTACAGGTAATGATTGATCAAAAGGATCACTACAGCTAGCTTGAGACTTAAATTACAGAAAGAAATCACTTACAGACAATAGCAACTGACGATAGATTTGTCGAGTGCGTCTTGATTGTATAACTGAAACAGTTCAGAATACTCAACGGACACAGCTTTCTCATGGTAGTAATGCTCCTCCTTGACATTCACCATGAGGGACAATCGATCGGAAATCTTGGTAATGTTCATGTACCATTGATGCAATTCATACATTCTCGTTGGGAGGTTCTTGACCTTGTCTGGCTCGACCAAAGGTTGGCCCCGGACATATTTCCGTTTTATTTCATCCTCTCTAAGCACAGGCATGGGCTCGATCTCGAGGAGTTGTCCAACAGTGATTTTGAGAACTTCAGCCTGCATTATATGCTCCTCCGTTATTACCACATTGCCCACCTCAGGAACGTAAACTGTTTGCCCACAATAATATTGGGCGCGCGTACTGTCACGTGTTGTTGGCACAACAAGCGAGGGGATCGATTGCGCCGCCTGTTCTCCCAGCTGGGGAATGGTTTTCCCACATTTTTTGACAGCTGCTTCTTGTTTGCTCGATCCCGAGCTCGCCTCCTTACGTACACGTGCTCGATTTAACTTCCTGATGTGGTGCTCATAGTCTGTGTCAACAGGCTTGGGAGCTGGTGGTTGAGCCATACGAATGAAGTGGTCAATCGTTTCCTCAGGCACTTTCTCCCTTGGTGGCGTTGGCGGTTTCGGTGCAAAATGGGCTTCCACCTCGGACTTCGATATGGCTGCGATTTCCTCCTCGGACCTGTCATAAGCCCTCTGTGGAAGAGGCGTGAGGCTTGGACCATATTTATATCGCTTGCCTCCGCCTGTACTTCCTGTACTACCTCGACTCGTACCGCTACGCACCATAGCTGCGGGGTGTCTCTTCTGTGATTGTTGAGGCGGCGGAGATGGCTGACGGGGCTGAGTTGGATGAGGAGGAGTGGCCGCCTGAAGTTGTGCCGGACTTGGAGGAGGAGTGGCCTGGGGTTGTGCCGGACTTGGAGGAGGAGTGGATGTCTGACGCTGTGGCGGCCTTGGAGGAGGAGGAGTGGCCTGACACTTTGCCGGACTTGGTGGACTTGCAGGAGAGGGAGACTGCTGACTCGGTGGCGGACTTCGACGAGGAGTCGGCTGACGCGGTGTCGGTGGCCTTCGAAAGATGATGCAATCCTTTTTCCATAGGATGATACGATGTTTGGCGTCTCCAAGAAAGCGCTCGTCGTCTCCTCCAGGATAGTCAAGCTCTAGCTCCGAATATGGGTCCACCACCTCATCAACCAAGACACGAGCATAGCCCGCTGGAATCGGGTTGCAATGGAAGGTTGCCTCGGGGGGATTTGTAAAAGCAACGGCGTTCGCCACCTTCATGGATATGTTCTTCATTTTGACGTGTAGCTCGCAGCTAGTGTTCTCCGTGATGTCATCCACGGGGTATCTACCCAGCATTGCATCGTCCGGGGCGGAACCCACGCTGCTTCTCGGCATGGATGGGGCGGTGCTATCCAATGCTGGATCATTCGCTAGCTGCTGCAGCTGCTGAGACCCCCTTTGCTGGGTAAGTGAGTCGCATCGTCGGCTCCCTTCAGACTTGCCCTCATCGAAACATTGCCTGTCTTCGGGTCCAACTCCCCCCATGCGAATAGAACCAAGTCCTGACCATGGGGGGGCAGCTCTTAGTAACCGGAGTGGCACCTGCATCCTCCATCTCTTTCTCAGACTTATCCCACTTAGGCATTGCCACCGCATAGCCACCTGGCCCCAGCTTATGGAACTTATCCTTTTTTTCGGCATTCTTCTTGTTTATTCTCGACCGTTCCTTAGCTAATTCCGAATCCTTGAATTTCACGAAATCGTCCCAATGAGCACGTTGGTTCTCTAGTGTTCCCTCGAATACTGGAGTCTTCCTTCCTCCCTTGATGTACTTGTCCCATTCACGATTCTTGTGGTTCTTGAATGCAACCGCCATCTTCCTAAGAGCAGCGTCCTTGACTTTCTGCACATATGCTTCTGTGAAATGATCTGGTAGGGTGAAATGTTCCATGAGAGTATCCCAAAGCAGATCTTTTTGATTCTTGTCGACAAAAGTAACATCTGGACGTGGAGCAGCGTCCTCTTTGCCTTTTTGTCTTTTGTCTTTTGCTCGCTCTCTCCATTCTTGAAGGGAGATCGGGAGTTGGTCCTTCACAAGAACTCCGCACTGACGAATGAACTTGTCCGCAATCTTCTTAGGCGCTAATGGTTCCCCATTAGGTCTGACTGCCTCGATATTGTACTTTACGCCCTCCTTCAACTTTTTGTTCGGGCCTCGTTTCGTCCTTTTGCCTGAAGATTTGCTCGATCCAGATGGCTAAAAGAACAAAGATCGATTCGTTAATATATCTTCAAGTCATTTAAAACATGTGATGATCACCAGATACCTACTTATATAAATATATATACCTCGCCAGTCTTTGTTGTTTCAGGATCAACATGTTCTTCGTCATCGTCATAATCGTAGTTCCTGACTTCATCAATTCGGTCGTCGCGATCGAATATCATATCACCCTCTCCGGTGTTGTTTAGAAATTCGGAGCCGTCATAATCTTCTTCATTCTGATCATCATCTGGCCCGCGTATCATATCGAACATGGTCTGTTCTCCCTCTCTGTTGGTATTGTCTGCCATAGCTTTTATTTAACTAATTCAAAAGAAATATAAAACAATTTAGTATTCAAATTACATCGTCTTGAATAATAGATATAATCTCAAATACTTCGTCTGGAATAATAGATATAATCTCGAATACATCGTCTCGAATAATATATAATATTGAATAGTACATCACTGGCTAGCTAATTAAAGATCGAATACTACAGAAGAATCTAGGACACTCACGGTTCCTGCGGCGCGGGCGGTGGACACCCAAAGAGAAGGAACCCTCACAGGATCATAGCTGAAGTGAGATCCCCGAAGATACTGCCAGGTATTGGAGAACCTGCCGCCCTCTAACGCAACCATGTAGCGATGGACGTGCTCGTCCTCCTCCCTGACACGGCGACGTACCACCTCCGGCGGGGCCGGGTCCCTCCGCACCGAAACTGGCCCACGCAAACGCCACCAAACGAGATCAGGGTCGACGACGGGACCCGGGGCCGAGTTCCTCATCAAGCGGCGCGCCCCTCCAAGCAGCACCTCCCAGTGCCAGCCCGGCGGAGCCCAGTCCCGGACATGGGTCGGCTGGACGTCGTCGCGGACGGGTCGACGGCGAGGATGCGGGCCGGGCATCGTCGAGAACAAATACTAGCTATATGCCCGCAAAAACTAATATTTTTTTAATGATTGGATTTTGATAACTAAAATTTCTAGCATTTCTACTATTTCAAAAATCTATATACTATTTCATACTAATTAAGCATCTAACACTAAAAACAGAAAACACAACTTCTATACATCCATTAAAAAACTGAAAAACAACATTATATAAAAAATTTCCATACTAATTAAACACTAATTATATCCATCTAACATGCATTCATACATATATAATAGTGAAAAAATAATAATCTAAATAATCTAAACTAATTAAACATACAAAATATGTATATACTAATTAAACACTAAATAATCTAAACTAATTAAACATACAAAATACATATGTACGTGTGTGTGTGTGTTCATGCATGCTTGTGTGTGTGTGTATGGGCTCGGGGAGGGGCGGCGCCCATGGTGGCCGCCGGGGGTGAGGGAGAGGGGTTAGAGAGGGAGAGCTCACAGCGGGCGACGGCGACGGCGAGGCGACGGCGAGGCGACGGCCGGGGCGGCGACGGCGGGGACGGCGCGACGGGGATGGGGACGGCGCGACGGGGACGGGCCCGGGGCGGCGACGGAGACGAGGGCAGCTACGGGGACGGGGGCGGCGACGGGGACGGGGGCGGCGACGGAGACGAGCGGCGACGGCGACGGAGACGGAAACAGAGATAACAAACAGAGAGGGAAACTGAAATTTTCGTAGCTGTTGTATATATAGAAGGCACCTTTAGTACCGGTTGGAGCCACCAACCGGTACTAAAGGCCTGTTTTGGCCAGGCCAAGCGGCGGGAAGCGACACCCTTTAGTACCGGGTGGTGGCACAAACCGGTACTAAAGGCCCCCCCTTTAGTACCGGTTTGTGCCACGACCCGGTACTAAAGGGGTCGCGCTGCCACCCCAAAGTTTAGTCCCACCTCGCCGGGTGAAGGGCAGCCACACTGGTTTATAAACCCAGCCACGGCTACCACTTCGAACTCCTCTATATAGCTAGCAGGCTTGTGGGCCTAAACTCTGCGCGCTGCCCTGTGAGTCTGCTGGGCCTTTAAGGCCTGTAATTACACACCTGTGGCCTATCAGGCCCACAGGGCAGCGCCCCAATTTTTTTTATAGTTTTTTTCTTTTCTGCTTTATTTTCTTCTATTTATTTTTGCGTAGTTTTTTGTATAGTTTTTTCTTTTCTGTTATATTTATTTTCTTCTATTTATTTGTGAGTAGTTTTTCATCTAGTTTGCCAAAATTCAACATTTTCAGAGTTCATTTTGTAGTGATTTTCAATTTCACGGTCATTTTGTAAACAATTGAAAAATAGCAAATATAATTTTTTTTTCTTTTCTGCTTTATTTTTTTTCTTCTATTTATTTCTGAGTAGTTTTTTTCTTTTCTGCTATATTTATTTTCTTCTATTTATTTTTGAGTAGTTTTTTTATATAGTTTTTTTCTTTTCAGCTATAGTTTTTCTTTCTTTTCTGCTATTTTTTCTGTTAGTACCCGTAGTTTTCAAACTTGAATAGTTTAAATTTTGAATTATTTGAAATTCGTGTGAATTTGTTTGCACATAAAATTTCTTCGCGTTTCAAATGCCAAAACACATAACTACCCTAACTATTACAGAGATTCCCCTCTCGGTGCGAAACACAGAAGAAAGTGATGATAGCTAGTGAAGCCGATCACATCCCAGATCTTTGGGTGTGAAACTTTTTCTTCGCGTGTGTCCCTTTGCACCGTAACCATGGAAAATCTTCATCATTTAACGGGATGCTCGGGTCAATATTCACTGTGAATGGAGCAATTTCATCAAACTTTTCATAATCTTCTGACTTGTCTGTCTTGTCATCCACTCCCACGATGTTTCTCTTCCCATAAAGAACTATGTGCCGCTTTGGCTCATCGTACGATGCATTCGCTTCCTTATCTTTTCTTTTTCTTGGCTTGGTAGACATGTCCTTCACATAGAAAACCTGTGCCACATCATTGGCTAGGACGAATGGTTCGTCTGCATACGCAAGATTGTTGAGATCCACTGTTGTCATTCCGTACTGCGGGTCTTCCGTTACCCCGCCTCGTGTCATATTGACCCATTTGCACCGAAACAAAGGGACCTTTAAACCACGTCGATAGTCAAGTTCCCATATGTCCTGTATATAACCATAATATGTTTCCTTTCCCGTCTTGGTTTCTGCATCAAAGCGGACACCACTGTTTTGGTTGGTGCTCTTCTTATCTTGGGCGATCGTGTAAAATGTATTACCATTTATCTCGTACCCTTTGAAAGTCATTATATTCGAAGATGGTAACTGGGACAGCAAGTACAGGTCATCTTCAATAGAGGTGTCATGCATGGTACGTGTCTGCAACCAGCTGGAGAAACTCCTGGTTTGTTCACGTGTAATCCAGTCATCAGACCGCTCCGGGTGTTTGGAGCGTAGCAAATTCTTGTGTTCATCCATATACGGAGCCACCAAGGCGGAATTCTGTAGAACTGTGTAGTGTGCTTCAGTGAGAGAATGTCCGTCCATACATATTATTTGTTCCCCTCCTAGCGTGCCTTTTCCATCCAGTCTGCCCTTATGCCGCGATTCAGGAACACCAATCGGCTTAAGGTCAGGAATAAAGTCAATACAAAACTCAATGACCTCCTCATTTTGATGGCCCTTGGAGATGCTTCCTTCTGGCCTAGCACGGTTATGAACATATTTCTTTAAGACTCCCATGAACCTCTCAAAGGGGAACATATTGTGTAGAAATACAGGACCCAAAACGTTAATCTCTTCGCACAGGTGAACTAGGACGTGTGTCATGATGTTGAAGAAGGATGGTGGGAACACCAACTCGAAACTGACAAGACATTGCACCAAATCATTCTGTAACCTTGGTATGATTTCTGGATCGATTACCTTCTGAGAGATTGCATTGAGAAATGCACATAGCTTCACAATGGCTAATCGAACGTTTTCCGGTAGAAGCCCCCTCAATGCAACCGGAAGCAGTTGCGTCATAATCACGTGGCAGTCATGAGACTTTAGGTTCTGGAACTTTTTCTCTGCCATGTTTATTATTCCCTTTATATTCGACGAGAAGCCAGACGGTACCTTAATACTGAGCAGGCATTCCAAAGAAGATTTCCTTCTCTTCTTTGGTAAGAGCGTAGCTTGCATGACCCTGATGTATGCCGTCTTCTCCGTGCATACGTTGCTGGTCCTCCCGTGCCTCAGGTGTATCTTTTGTCTTCCCATACACGCCCAAGAAGCCAAGCAGGGTCACGCAAAGATTCTTCGTCACGTGCATCACGTCGATTGCGGAGCGGACCTCTAGGTCTTTCCAATATGGCAGGTCCCAAAATATAGATTTCTTCTTCCACATGGGTGCGCGTCCGTCAGCGTCCTTTGGAACAGGTTGTCCGCCAGGACCCTTTCCAAATATCACCTTCAAATCCTTGACCATATCATGTACATCAGCACCAGTACGGTGGCGAGGCTTCGTCCGGTGATCCGCCTCACCTTTGAAATGCTTGCCTTTCTTTCTTATGGGATGCCTGCTCGGAAGAAATCGACGATGTCCCAGGTACACATTCTTCTTACAACTATTCAAATGTATACTGTCGGTATCATCCAAACAGTGCGTGCATCCGTGGTATCCCTTGTTTGTCTGTCCTGAAAGGTTACTGAGAGCAGGCCAATCATTGATGGTCACGAACAGCAATGCCTTTAGGTCAAATTCTTCCTGTTTGTGCTCATCCCATGCACGTACACCTGTTCCATTCCACAGTTGTAAGAGTTCTTCAACTAATGGCCTTAGGTACACATCAATGTCGTTGCCGGGTTTTTTAGGGCCTTGGATGAGCACTGGCATCATAATAAACTTCCGCTTCATGCACAACCAAGGAGGAAGGTTATACAAACATAGAGTCACAGGCCAGGTGCTATGGTTGCTGCTCTGCTCCCCAAAAGGATTAATGCCATCTGCGCTTAGACCAAACCATACGCTCCTTGCGTCATCTGCAAACTCCTTCCTGTACTTTCTTTCGATTTTTCTCCACTGCGACCCGTCAGCGGGTACTCTCAACTTTCCGTCTTTCTTACGGTCTTCTCTGTGCCATCGCATCGCCTTGGCATGCTCTTTGTTTTGGAACAAACGTTTCAATCGTGGTATTATAGGAGAATACCACATCACCTTGGCAGGAATCTTCTTCCTGGGGCGCTCGCCCTCGACATCACCATGCTCATCGCGGCTGATCTTATAGCGCAATGCACCACATACCGGGCAAGCGTTCAAATCCTTGTACTCACCGCGGTAGAGGATGCAATCATTAGGGCATGCATGTATCTTCTGCACCTCTAACCCTAGAGGGCAGACAGCCTTCTTTGCTTCGTACGTACTCTCGGGCAATTCGTTGTCCTTTGGAAGCATATCCTTTATCATTACCAGCAACTTTCCAAATCCCTTGTCAGATACACCATTCTCTGCCTTCCATTGCAGCAATTCCAGTGTGGTGCCCAGCTTTTTCTTGTCACCTACGCAATTCGGGTACAACAATTTTTTGTGATCCTCTAACATGCGCTGCAACTTCTTCTTCTCCAAATCACTTGCGCAGTTTCTCTTTGCATCGGCAATGGCCCGACCTAGATCATCAACGGGCTCATCTGATGCCTCTTCTTCAGCTTCTTCCCGCATTGCCGGCTCAGCTTCTTCCCGCATTACCGGCTCAGCTTCTTCCCCCATTGTTGTATCATCGTATTCAGGGAACCCATGGCCAGGATAGCTGTCGTCGTCCTCTTCTTCTTCATTGTCTTCCATCATAACCCCTCTTTCTCCGTGCTTGGTCCAAACATTATAGTGGGGCATGAAACCGGACTCAAACAGGTGGACGTGAATGGTTCTTGACGTAGAGTAATTGCGACCATTCTTACAGCCAGCACATGGACAAGGCATAAAACCATCCGCCCGCTTGTTTGCCTCAGCCGCAAGCAGAAAAGTATGCACGCCCTCAACGAACTGGGGAGAGCATCGGTCATCGTACATCCATTGCCGGCTCATCTTCATTACACAACACCGAATAGACCAAATTAATACAAGTTCATACATAAAGTTCATACAACACTTAAATGCAACAAACAAATAACTCTCTAGCTAAAGCATTTAAATGCAACAACAAATGCGATCAAGATCGCAACTAAGGTAACAATTGATCCAACAGCATAATGATACCAAGCCTCACTATCGATGGCATATTTTCTAATCTTTCTAATCTTCAAGCGCATTTTCTCCTTCTTGATCTTGTGATCATCGACGACATCGGCAACATGCAACTCCAATTCCATCTTCTCCCCCTCAATTCTTTTCAATTTTTCTTTCAAGTACTCGTTTTCTCTTTCAACTAAATTTAACCTCTCGACAATAGGGTCGGTTGGAATTTCCGGTTCACATACCTCCTAGATAAAAATATCTATGTCAACTTGATGGGCATAATTTGTCATAAACACGAAATGCAACAAATAGTTTTAAAAGAGAATATACCACATCCGAATCATAACAAGGACGAGGGCCGACGGGGACAGATATCAAAACCATGGCACTATGTATAAAAAATAACGTACGGGTAAGATAATTATTATACAAGTAACTATATATCCAAATCACACAAACATCAATTTTTTATATAAAATTTCATGAACAAGAGGCTCACCACAAGGTGGTGCCGGCGACGGGACGGTGCGGGCGATCGACGGTGGTTACGACGGAGATTTAGAAGGCACTAAGTAAACCACACCTACATATGCAAACTAAGTGTTATTTTAACCTCAAATTGCATATAAATCAAATGCTAGAACATATATATATATATCCTCCCAAATTACTAAACTCACAAATTAATAACTATATAAAGCATTGCAAGAGCTAATCTAGCAATGAGAGATGAAAGGACAAAGTTGCTAACCTTTGTGATCATTTGAATGGATGGGGGCCTTCAAATCTTGACAAATTTTGGGCAAAATGTGTGATGAGCTCGAGAGGAAGAGGGGAAGAACAGAGAGGAGAGGGGAAAGGGGAAGAACAGAGCTAGCTCGGGTCGACGAAGGGTTTATGTAGGACGACTTTTAGTACCGGTTCGTGCCAAGAACAGGTACTAAAGGTGCTGGAGGGGGCCCAGACTGACAACATGCTGCCACCATTCTCATTAGTACCGGTTCGTGGCACAAACCAGTGCTAAAGGTTAGCCACAAACTGGTACTAATGAGAGCGGCCCGGCTAGCCGTTGGAACCGGCACTAATGTATACATTTGTGCCGGCTCAAATACAAACCGGCACTAATGTGCTTCACGTTTGACCCTTTTTCTACTAGTGAATATGCAAAAATATGATGCATGCATGAGACATGGCAAAATGAGTGTGTTGGGCTAATGCAACTAAGACCAGATGGGTTTGAACCAGTTTGAACCAAAGATTCAAGTTTCAAACTCATAAATGGCCCTTTTAAGTGCTTTATCTTGTTCTGCACTAAACATCAGGTTAGCTTGCTTAAACATGCATGAAACCAGTACAGATGGATAGATTGGATTTTTCTGATCATTTTTCATATATAAAACTTTGCATTTGGAGTTACAGATTAATTTCTATGATTTTTTAAAGTTTGTGGTATTTACTGGAATTTCCTGTGTAATAATAATTCCAGTAAATAAATTACTGCGTCAGCATTACGTCAGGATGATGTCAGCGGTCAACGGAACAGTCTAGGTCAACCCTGACTAGTGGCTCCCGTGTGTCAGTGTAATTAGTTTAGCTAAAAATTAATTAAAACCAATCCTGATTAGTTAACAGGGCTGGGCCCCACCTGTCATTGACCTAGGGGGGTCAAACTGGGCCCACCCGTGGTCAAACGAGGGGTCAGCGGGGTCAACTCACCGGTGTTTATCCGCCGGCGAGGCCGAACGTGGCGGCGAGAGTGGTTTTGTGCATTCCGGCGACCAAAAGAGCTGCGGAGGGCATCTACGTGTAGCTGGGAGCAAGCCGCAGCTCTTGGTGGTGTTGGTTGAGCTCGGGGTGGCCGAAAACGGCGCCGGCGACGACTTTGGCGGTCGCTGGAGTTCGGGTGAGGTCGAACTCGAGGCTACGGAACACGGCGAGGCTCGTGGAGTGGTGCTACGGGTTCCTGCGGGTGCGGTGAGTGCGTTGGACACGGTGGTGTGGCCGGTGGTTGGCCGGAGACACGTCGGCGACGAGCTCGGCGGCGGTGCGTGCGGTGAAGCTTCGTGCGCTCTTTGTGGTGCATGAGAGCGAGAGAGGAAAGGGGGAGGAGGTAACTGGGCTCACGGAGGTCTCGAAGAAGCAGACGGCGCGGTCGGGGACGAGCTGGTGCGGCGGCGACGGCGAAGGGGATCTTCGGCGATGGCGGATCGGACGAGGTCGGTGCAGTGGCTTTGGGGCACGCGAGCGCTCGGGGCTCGGCTAGCTCGAACGAGAGGAGGGCGGCGGAGCTCCTGGACACGATGACACGGTGCAACAACGACGGAGAGCGCGACTACGGCGACGGTGCGGCTGCGGTGGCGTTGGCCATGGCGTGGGAGAGCGAGGGAGAGAGGCAGGTGAGCGAGTGAGGTGTCCAGGGGGTTCGGGGCACGACGTGGAGCTCATCCAGGCCAGCGGGGCGGCGAGAGGAGGAAGCAGGGCGACGGGCAGCTGCGTGGCGCGCGCTGGTGCCGCCGTCGAGCACCTGCCTGCCTGCCTGGCGAAGGCAAGCAGCTCGCTGGAGCGGCTGCTGGGCTGGGCCGGCAGGTGGGCTTGCCAGGTGGGCGCCAGGTAAGCCTCTGCTCCTCTTTGATTTTTCCTTTTCTATTTTTCTGTAAGTTTGTGGACTTTCTAAAAATACCTAGGCAACTCTAAAAATCACCAAACTGCTTATGGCCACTAACTGGAATATATCCAGCATGGAACATTTTAGTTTGGGATTATTTGAGCATTTAAAATAATTTATATAATTTAAATGCCCAAACTCAAATACTTATGATTTAATTCAAAAACCTTAGGATGACCTAGAAAATTGAGCACCACTTTTGGCAGAGGTTCTGAACCAAGACAAGAATGATAGACATTTTAGAAGGGCATTTCAGGTTCATTGAAAAATATTTTTAGTAAACCCTAGTTGGTTTCAGAGGGGGCTAGGGGTTCTGTCATCCCCATTTCAAGTTTCTGTTGAGAAAAATAGACATGATGCAACACTCTAATGCATGAACTAGCTAGGGTGTGACAACTCACGCCCACTCAAAAGAATCTCGTCCCGAGATTTAGGTTCCTCTGGGAAGAAGGCGGGGTACTCAAGTCGAAGACGATCCTCCCTTTCCCAAGTTGCTTCCTTCTCGGAATGGTGCGACCATTGAACCTTGAGAAACTTGATATTATGACGTCGAGTGGTACGCTCGGCTTGATCGAGGATACGAATGGGGTACTCTCGATACGTGAGATTATCTTGAAGATCAAGCGTTTCGTGGTCCACTCCACGGATAGGATCCAAGAAGCAACGCCTGAGTTGAGAAACGTGGAAGACATCGTGGACTCTGGAGAGATGCGGAGGTAGATCCAATTGGTAAGCAACTTCTCCTCGTTTAGCAAGAATGCGAAAGGGTCCAATGTAGCGAGGAGCTAATTTGCCTTTTATACCAAAAGGATGGGTTCCCTTCAGAGGAGTAACCCGAAGGTAAGCCTTCTCGTCAACCTCAAAAGTCATAGCCTTATGTTTTCGGTTATATTGACTCTTTTGACGAGATTGGGCTGTTTTCAACTTTTCACGAACCATGCGAACTTGCTCTTCTGCTTCCTGGATCATGTCCGGGCCAAAGAATTGTCTTTCCCCGGTTTCTGACCAGTTAAGAGGCGTTCGACACCTTCGTCCATAGAGAACTTCAAAAGGGGCTTTACCCAAGCTAGATTGATAGCTGTTGTTATAAGCAAATTCGGCAAATGGAAGGCATTTCTCCCAATCCATTCTGAATGAGATAACAGAAGCTCGGAGCATGTCTTCTAGAATCTGGTTGACACGTTCTACTTGACCACTTGATTGAGGGTGAAAAGCAGTGCTAAAGGAAAGGCGGGTTCCCATAGCATTTTGGAAACTTTCCCAAAATCGAGAGGTGAAGAGACTTCCTCGATCCGAGTTAATTTCCAGTGGAACACCATGGAAGGATACTATTCAGGAGATTTACAAGTCTGCTAGTTGACTAGCGGTTATACTCTCGCGAACAGGCAAGAAATGGGCTACTTTGGAAAGACGATCGACAACGACGAAGATAGCGTTATTCCCTCTCTTGGTCCTGGGAAAACCGGTGATGAAATACATACCAATTTTATCCCATTTCCATTCAGGAATAGCTAAAGGTTGAAGGGTGCCAGCAGGCCGTTGATGCTCTGCTTTTACACGACGACAGACGTCACAACTAGCAACCAACTGAGCAATGTCTCTCTTCATCCTAGTCCACCAGAACCTCTGGCGTAGGTCCTGATGCATCTTGGTACTACCGGGATGAATGGTGAGAGGAGATTCATGAGCCTCCTTAAGGATCAACTACCATAGATGCTGGTTCTTGGGAACCACTAAACGGTTCTCAAAGTACACAACACCATGATCATTTGTGGAGAAACATCTAGCACCTCCGCTAGCAATGTTCTCCTTGATTCTAGATATTCCTTTATCTCGCTTTTGGGCAGCGATAATTTGATCCGTAAGAGTAGGTTTCGCCACCAAGGTGGAAAGAAATCCTTGAGGAACGATGTGAAGATTAAGCTTCCAAAATTCCTCATGGAGGAGCGGTTGACTTTGTTGTAACATCAGATTGTTACAATAGGATTTACGACTTAGTGCATCAGCCATGACATTGGCTTTTCCAGGGGTGTAAGTTATCCCTAAGTCGAAATCTGTGATCAACTCAACCCAACGTCTTTGCCTGAGATTCAAATCCGGTTGGGTGAATATGTACTTCAGACTTTGGTGATCAGTGAAGATTTCACAATGATTACCGAGGAGGTAATGTCGCCAGGTTTTGAGTGCATGGACTATAGCTGCAAGCTCTAGATCATGAGTAGGATAATTCTCCTCATGTGGGTGCAATTGTCGTGAAGCATAAGCAATTACGTGACGATCTTGCATAAGAATGCAACCTAGTCCTTGTCGCGAGGCGTCGCAATAGATAACAAAGTCCTTAGAGAAATCTGGTGGTACCAGTACAGGAGCAGATGTCAGGCGTCTTTTCAGTTCCTGGAAGTTGTGCTCACATTGTGGAGTCCACTCGAACTTGTTATCTTTCTTGAGGATTTCAGTTAGAGGTTTGGCAACCTTGGAGAAGTTCTCGACAAAGCGGCGACAATAGCTCGCTAAGCCAAGGAAACTCCGAACTTGCTTGACCGATTCAGGTGGAGTCCAGCTAAGGACGGCTTGAACTCGCTCGGGATTGACAGCAATACCCTTACCAGAAATTACATGTCCTAGATAGGTCACTTCTGGTAACCAAAATTCGCATTTAGAGAACTTGGCATAAAGGCGATGCTCTCGAAGTTTCGTCAACACTAGCCTTAGATGCTCGGCATGTTCTTCTTCGTTCTTGGAGTAGATGAGTATATCATCGAGGTAAACCACAACGAATTTATCCAAATACTCCATGAAGATAGAGTTCATTAAGCGAGAGAAAGTGGCTGGAGCATTGGTTAAACCGAAGGACATGACGGTGTACTCGTATTGGCCATATCGAGTAACAAAGGCCGTTTTAGGAATGTCCCCGTTCCTGATTTTGATTTGATGGTAACCCAACCTCAAATCCATTTTGGAGAAGATTGAGGATCCAGTGAGCTGATCATACAGGTCGTTGATCCTGGGGAGCTGATACTTGTTCTTGATCGTGACCAGGTTAACTGGTCGATAATCTACAACCATCCGATCCGTACCATCCTTCTTCTTGACGAAGAGGACGGGACAAGCCCATGGAGACGAACTAGGACGGATGAAACCCTTTTTAAAGGACTCATCGAGTTGTTTCTTAAGCTCGGCTAGTTCTAGTGGTGCCATTTTATAGGGTCTTCTAGAAATTGGGACAGTTCCTGGAATGAGATCTATTACGAACTCGACATCTCTGTCAGGTGGAACACCTGGCAATTCTTCTGGAAAGACATCCGGAAAGTCACGGACTACCGGAACGTCTTCGAGGTCTGGCAAAGGACTGGCATTAAGAGAAAATAGCTGTCGCTTGGCTACTCGGGTCAAGACACTGAGTATCTTTCCCGAAGGATGGGTGAGTTGAATAGTCCTAGAGAAGCAATCAATCTTGGCATGATGGGCTGACATCCAATCCATACCCAAGATGATATTAATATCCGAAGATTTGAGAGCTATCAAAGATGCGAGAAAAACAAGTCTGTCGACTTGAATTTCATTTTCATGGCTTACTCTAGAGGTTTGCCATCTAGAACCAGGGGTAGAAATTTCCATAGCGGACGGCATGTCACAGAATGTGGTGTTATGCAAACGAGCATAATTTTCGGATATGAAAGAATGAGATGCTCCAGTATCGAAAAGAACAGATGCCGGGTGGCAATTAACAAGGAGCGTACTGAGAACGACGTTGGGATCCTCTTGAGCTTCTTCAGCAGAGATACAATTGACATGGCCACGTGCAGCGGTGGCCGGCTTGGCGTAGAACGCTTTCCCTATCGGCTTGCCACGGCCAACAGCTTTTCCAGATTGGTTGGGGTTGGTCTGGGGACACTCGCGCAGGTAGTGGCCCGATTCCCCACACTTGAAGCATGTCACGGAGCTGGTGCGTGGAGGAGCATTGTTGGTTGGACCACCATAGGGCTTGGCCGGTGCAAACTGTTGAGCTGGACGAGGCGCCTGATAGGATGGCCTCGGTGTGAACCTGGGGGGCAGGGCAGTGTTAGGCACCCACACCCGGCGCTTCTGAGGACCAGCACCGGATGAGGAACCCATGTCACGGCCATGCTTGCGTGTTGCTTCATAATCAGTCTGACCAGACTCAGCACTGATGGCTTTGTTAACAAGCTTCTGAAAAGATGTGCACTCATGCAGACGGAGATCGCGGCGAAGCTCAGGGCTAAGTCCCTTGCGGAACCTTGCTTGCTTCTTTGCATCAGTGGAAACTTCCTCAGTTGCATACCGTGCTAGGTTACCGAACTCCCTGTTGTATGCATCCACAGAGAGTCGACCTTGAGTGAAACTGCAGAACTCCTCACGTTTACGGTCCATAAGACCCTCCGGAATGTGATGTTCATGGAAAGCCTCGCTAAATTCAGCCCAAGTTGTGACCTGGCCCATTGGGCGCATGGCTCCATAGTTCTCCCACCAGAGACTGGCGGGGCCTTCAAGATGATATGCAGCAAATGTGACCTTGTCAGCCTCAGCTACGAGTGTAGAGCGTAGCTTGTGAGTAATACTGCGAAGCCAGTCATCAGCGTCGAGGGGCTCGACGGAGTGGTGGAAAGTGGGTGGATGTAACTTGATGGAATCACTGAGTGACACCAAGTTATTCCTCTGATGGTGTGCCGTGTTTTGCTCGATGCGCTCCAACAAGCGGTTGGTCTCCCGCTTGTTTCTCTCGGCCTCCAGCATAACCTCAGCCAGAGAAGGAGGGTGAGGCAGGTTTGTTTCCCCAACTCTGCTGCCTTCGGCCTGCTCTGGGGGAGCAGGGTTGGTGCGGGTGTTAACCATCCTAGGAAAACAAGACAATGGTTTAGTCCAGGATGGTAGGATTCTGGCATAGAAATGTAGAATGTAATGGATAACTTGGAATGTAAGATGATCATCCGTATGACATGGTAGATACAGAAACTGCTTCTTTTATTCCATCGTCATACACACCATACAAGGTTTAGTACAAAACCAACAAAGTACTACTACGGTGAAAAGAGGATTACATCTCATCGGAGGTATTCCAAGCTCCTATACATTATTTTTCTACACCTCCGGAAGGCGGTACAAGCTAAGTCATATCCCACGAGTCACGCAGGACGGTGGACGATACAACTAGTATGATACTAGTGATACTACTACTAGCTCAGACAGCTCCGTAGTAGTCTTCATAGAAGTCACCTCCATAGCCTGGAAGCTCAACGTGATCATCCGGAAACAGTCGGTCCCGTGGAGCTTGTGGACCATAGGGGCTAGGATGAGGTCTTGGACCAACAAACGGTGGCCTACGGGGACCACGAGGTGGGGTGATGCCTCCTACATCACGCCAATCCATCATGTCTGGCAGAGCAGATCTCACAGGATAGAGATCTCGCATATCCATATATCCAGCTTGCATAGCCGATGCAAACCGAGTCAAAGTGGCCCAATGATCAGCACGGGTATTGAAAAGCTCCAGGCTCAAGGCCCGATTTTCACGGTCCTTGTCTTCAAGCAACTGTGCAGTGGTGCGGGTTAGTGAGTCCTCCTGAGTGGAGTCAGCATAGATAGCCTGGAGATACCCTTGTGCTCCCGGGAGTGAAGCTGGCATATACCGGAAGTCGGAGTCCCGAAATAGGCCAGTCCTGACTCGCATGATGGTCATCATAGAGTAGGCAGCATCCTGCACAGCCATCTCAATAGTAACCCCGAGTCCATAGGAGCAGTGGAGGGGCTCGGTAGATCCAGGATAAGATGGAAATATCCTGACAGTGCAAAAATATTGACTTTGATTAAAGTCTCGGAATTGCTCTTCGACCGTGTACTCAGGATACCAATGGTACCCTGCCTCAGTCATTACCCTGACCAACATGGCAGTATGGCCGGGTACATCTAGACATCGAGTCAAATGAACCACTTGATTCTAAGGACGGGAAGCCATCTGGAACATGATAAACACAAAACATTAAGATTCCTGGCAGAAATTGGACAGCATAACAGCTATAAATGCTCAAAAGGATTTTGAGGCATTTTGCAAAGAATTGCATAGACACTCAACAACATCATATCAAGGTTCTGGTTCCATCTTAGCAACATAATGGGGTAGTAGAACTGAACTAGGCTTGTATCCATCAACCTATAAGGTACTACTGATTAGTAACACGTGAACCTGATAGAGAGGGGAGATCCTAATTCCTTAACCCCCGGTGGAAGAATAGACTGACTCAGATCAGAATGTCATGAGATAGAGAAGTAAAAAGAGCCTTATGTTCCATCCCACAATCAATTCCCCTACATATAACTAAAGCATTTCTAGACTCAACATCGACCAGTTTGGCTTGGAGAACCTACAGGCAGTCCGGCTCTGATGCCAACACTGTCAGGAACCCGACTCGATGCCACATCGATCTAGCATGTAACACCTCATATCGCTTTGCGGCCTCACGCACGGTATTCCCATGGGTGTCGTCTTACCTTTGCCCGGGACCGTTTGCGCCTTTTGGCACACGTATATGATAGTGTAGCTAGCATCCATATGGTAAGGAGCCCGGGCTGACATGGCTAGTCGTAAACCCAAAGTGGCACAGACTTACAGGAACAGGCATCCATGACCCAGCATCGAACGTGTTGGTCACCAGCAAGTGAATCCGGGCTGTAGCACTGGGCTAGCAGGACTCCGGTAAACCGGGCCGTAGCGGGCTAACAGGACTCCGGTATCCATCGCGTGACATTTCCCCGAAGGGACAGACACAGGAACGAAGAAGGACACATGCCGGCCAGCCTAAGTGTTCCGGAGCAGTAGCAAGCTACCAAGGCTCAGTGGAGACACTAGGAGACATTTCCCGGTAAGAGAGGCTACTAAGAATAAACAACTAGATAGTCAGACCCCACACATACCAAGCATTTCAATTATACACACAATATGCTCGATATGTGCAAATACAACAAGGCATCACAACATGACTCTACAACACAAGTACTTTATTTAAAGGCTCAGGGATCCATACATATCATACACACAAGTACGGGTCACACGATCCAGCATTCAAGTCATACAGACATACAAGCCAACAGTGGAAGTAACTCGTCTGAGTACAGACAACTAGTAAAATAAAAGAGGCTTGGGTAAGCCTAGCTATACTACATGGTCCTTCGCAAGCTCAGGATCACCACCTAGGCCTCAGTCTACTCATCGATGTCAACGTCTACGAAGAACCCATCAGAAGGGGTTGCAGCATCTTCTGAAAAATGTAAATTAAAGCAACATGAGTACAAAGGTACTCAGCAAGACTTACATCAGATCCTACATACATGCACATTATCAAGAAGGGTTGGTGGGGTTATTGCAGCAAGCCAGCTTTGACCCTTGGCTAAGCTATCCTACGAGACACCAACTTGAAATGGTTTTGCGCACACGAGTCCACTACACACCACTTCAATACACCACCAAGGATCCACCTCCGTCATCCTACGGAAGAGCCATCCTCGGCACTCACGCTTATCTTGAGATTTTTAGTAGTATCCATTTACTTGTCTATGAACTGTATAGGCAACCAAGTAGTCCTTTACCGCGGACGTGGCTATTCGAATAGATCATGTTAACCCTGCAGGGGTGTACTTCTTCATACATGTTTCCACCACTTAGCGTCTGCACACGACATGTGCTCGGCAGACTTCAAGCAAAAGCCGACGTGGGTGTAGACCACGACCTACCTAAACACCTAAGTCTCTAGTCCAGGTTTATCGCCTATTCAGGTTCCATCCGCAGGGAGTCCGGTCGGGGTTCCACATACGGCCCCGAACGATGTGTACAGGGTTCTGAGACACCTAACGGGTGCCCGGTATTCCCGGCCACGTACCTACCGCATCACAGCCCACCCCGCGGGTCAGCGCTGCCCACGGCCTCCAATAAGCTACAAACACCAGAAACTACTTGCAACTCCTGGACAGAGGACTAGGGTGAATAAGAAGTCGAGCGGGGTCATATTTCAGGGCCCAATGCATGGTAGTAGCTGAATCTTAAATCACAAATACAGATCTCAGTGCTTAAGGTCGGCTTCAATGAAACAACCCACCATGTACTCCTACATGGCCTCTCATCGATATCTTTACCAAATCGTGTTCAACACATTACTCTCATTACCGACATGATCATTTCACTCTAGCCCATCACCCAGATGAACCAGACCTGACACGACTCTAAGCATAGCAGGCATAGCAAGGTAGGAACAACACATACATATGGCTCAATCAACTCCTACACATGCTAGTGGGTTTCATCTAGTTACTGTGGCAATGACAGGTCATGCAGAGGAAATGGGTTCAACTACCATAGCACACAGTAGTTTGAAACGCGTTGTCTTAATGCAGTAAAAGAGAGCAGAAGCGAGAACATGGGATTGTATCGATATGATCAAATGGTTGGTTGCTTGCCTGATGGGTCGATGCACTGATATTGTTCTTCGTTAGGGTAATCGTGGTATTCCTTGGAGGCAGAACCTGCCGCAAAGAGCACCGATACACAAACATCGCCAAACAATATGCAACAATATGATGCATGCATGAGACATGGCAAAATGAGTGTATTGGGCTAATGCAACTAAGACCAGATGGGTTTGAACCAGTTTGAACCAAAGATTCAAGTTTCAAACTCATAAATGGCCCTTTTAAGTGCTTTATCTTGTTCTGCACTAAACATTAGGTTAGCTTGCTTAAACATGCATGAAACCAGTACAGATGGATAGATTGGATTTTTTTGATCATTTTTCATATATAAAACTTTGCATTTGGAGTTACAGATTAATTTCTATGATTTTTAAAGTTTGTGGTATTTACTGGAATTTCCTGTGTAATAATAATTCCAGTAAATAAATTACTGCGTCAGCATTACATCAGGATGACGTCAGCGGTCAACGGAACAGTCCAGGTCAACCCTGACTAGTGGGTCCCGTGTGTCAGGGTAATTAGTTTAGCTAAAAATTAATTAAAACCAATCCTGATTAGTTAACAGGGCTGGGCCCCACCTGTCATTGACCCAGGGGGGTCAAATTGGGCCCACCCGTGGTCAAACGAGGGGTCAGCGGGGTCAACTCACCGGCATTTAGCCGCCGGCGAGGCCAAACGCGGCGGCGAGAGTGGTTTTGTGCATTCCGGCGACCAAAAGAGCCGCGGAGGGCATCTACGTGTAGCTGGGAGCAAGCCGCAGCTCTTGGTGGTGTTGGTTGAGCTCGGGGTGGCCGGAAACGGCACCGGCGACGACTTTGGCGGTTGCCGGAGTTCTGCTGAGGTCGAACTCGAGGCTACGGAACACGGCAAGGCTCGTGGAGTGGTGCTACGGGTTCCTGCGGGTGCGGTGAGTGCGTTGGACACGGTGGTGTGGCCGGTGGTTGGCCGGAGACACGTCGGCGACGAGCTCGGCGGCGGTGCGTGCGGTGAAGCTTCGTGCGCTCTCTGTGGTGCACGAGTGCGAGAGAGGAAAGGGGGAGGAGGTAGCTGGGCTCACGGAGGTCTCGAAGAAGCAGACGGCGCGGTCGGGGATGAGCTGGTGCGGCGGCGACGGCGAAGGGGATCTCCGGCGATGGCGGATCGGACAAGGTCGGTGCGGTGGCTTCGGGGCATGCGAGCGCTCGGGGCTCGGCTAGCTCGAAGGAGAGGAGGGCGGCGGAGCTCCTGGACACGACGGCACGGCGCAAGAACGACGGAGAGCGCGACTACGGCGACGGTGCGGCTGCGGTGGCGTCGGCCATGGCGTGAGAGAGCGAGGGAGAGAGGCAGGTGAGCGAGTGAGGTGTCCAGGGGGTTCGGGGCACGACGTGGAGCTCATCCAGGCCAGCAGGGCGGCGAGAGGAGGAAGCAGGGCGACGGGCAGCTGCGTGGCGCGCGCTGGTGCCGCCATCGAGCACCTGCCTGCCTGCCTGCCTGGCGAAGGCAAGCAGCTCGCTGGAGCGGCTGCTGGGCTGGGCCGGCAGGTGGGCTTGCCAGGTGGGCGCCAGGTAAGCCTCTGCTCCTCTTTGATTTTTCCTTTTCTATTTTTCTGTAAGTTTGTGGACTTTCTAAAAATACCTAGGCAACTCTAAAAATCACCAAACTGCTTATGGCCACTAACTGGAATATATCCAGCATGGAACATTTTAGTTTGGGATTATTTGAGCATTTAAAATAATTTATATAATTTAAATGCCCAAACTCAAATACTTATGATTTAATTCAAAAACCTTAGGATGACCTAGAAAATTGAGCACCACTTTTGGCAGAGGTTCTGAACCAAGACAAGAATCATGGACATTTTAGAAGGGCATTTCAGGTTCATTGAAAAATATTTTTAGTAAACCCTAGTTGGTTTCAGAGGGGGCTGGGGGTTCTGTCATCCCCATTTCAAGTTTCTGTTGAGAAAAATAGACATGATGCAACACTCTAGTGCATGAACTAGCTAGGGTGTGACAGTCCTGTTCAACCACCCCTCCACGGCCACGCCTCCACCGTCTACTGTTCATCAGCCTCCACACCACGGGTTCCTGTTCATCCAGAGGCAACGCCACCGCTCACTGTTCATCCAACCCCCCCCCCCCCCCCCGCGCGCAACGCTCACTGTTCATCCCAGAGGCAGCATCGATCGGCTTCAGTTAGCAGCAGTAGCGAAGGAATCGCTCCATCGAGTTCAGTTAACAGCCATCCATCGATCGCTCGGGTTTAGTAACGCGTAGCCTGCAGTGCAATCGCTCGGGTTCAGTTAGAGCCCAACGCTTCACTCGGCTTCAGTTAGAGCCAACGCCTCGCACACACGCGCATACGTACGAGAGAAACACGCATCGCTCCACCCCCGACCTCCCACCGTAACGGGCAACTCCCCGAAATTTTCCTCCCCCTCGCTTCTACCATGATTTTTTCCGTCATGGACGGCCCAAAGAATGTCATGCAGCTGCGTCTCCTGCCCGCCCAGGACAAAAAGCCCATTTTTTGTCATGATTTTTTGTCATAGAAGTAGGAGCCCACCACATCTATGATGATACCGGGTTTTGTCACAATTATCGTCATAGAAGTGTCATATGTATGACAGAAAAAAAAATTCGTTCGGCCCAAAATGTCACGGATGTGTCTTTTTTGTAGTGTTTAGACCTAAATAATTGTTATTTGGTGCCAGCGTTGAGCATGAGCATTATATCTGGATCTTGTTTGATGCGAGACAGTTATTCATTTAAATCAGAGAATAATGGTTGTTCTATTTATATGAGTAATATCTTTTATGGTCATGCACCCTTGAAGAGTGGTCTATTTATCTTGAATCTCGATAGTAGTGATACACATATTGATAATGTTGAAGCCAAAAGATGTAGAGTTGATAATGATAGTGCAACTTATTTATGGCACTGCCGTTTAGGTCATATTGGTGTAAAGCGCATGAAGAAACTCCATACTGATGGACTTCTGGAATCATTTGATTATGAATCATTTGGTACTTGTGAACCCTGCCTTATGGGCAAGATGACTAAAACGCCGTTCTCCGGAACAATGGAGTGAGCAACAGATTTATTGGAATCATACATACTGATGTATGTGGTCCAATGAACATTGAGGCTCGCGATGGGTATCCTTATTTTATCACCTTCATAGATGATTTGAGCAGATATGGGTATATCTACTTAATGAAACATAAGTCTGAAACATTTGAAAAGTTCAAAGAATTTCAGAGTGAAGTGGAAAATCATCGTAACAAGAAAATAAAGTTTCTACGATCTGATCGTGCAGGAGAATATTTGAGTTACGAGTTTGGTCTACATTTGAAACAATGCGGAATAGTTTCGCAACTCACGCCACCCGGAACATCACAATGTAATGGTGTGTTTGAATGTCGTAATCGTACTTTACTAGATATGGTGCAATCTATGATGTCTCTTACTGATTTACCGCTATCATTTTGGGGTTATGCTTTAGAGACGGCTGCATTCACGTTAAATAGGGCACAATCGAAATTCGTTGAGACAACGCCTTATGAACTGTGGTTTGGCAAGAAACCAAAGTTGGTGTTTCTTAAAGTTTGGGGCTGCGATGCTTATGTGAAAAAACTTCAACCTGATAAGCTCGAACCCAAATCGGAGAAATGTGTCTTCATAGGATACCCAAAGGAGTCTGTTGGGTACACCTTCTATCACAGATCCAAAGGCAAGACGTTTGTTGCTAAATTTGGATCCTTTCTAGAGAAGGAGTTTCTCTCGAAAGAAGTGAGTGGGAGGAAAGTAGAACTTGATGTGGTAATTGTACCTGCTCCCTTATTGGAAAGTAGTTCATCACAGAAACTGGTTCCTGTGACGCCTACACCAATTAGTGAGGAAGCTAATGATATTGATCATGAAACTTCAGATCAAGTTACTACCGAACCTCGTAGGTTAACCAGAGTGAGATCCGCACCAGAGTGGTACGATAATCCTATTCTGGAGGTCATGTTACTTGACCATGGCGAACCTACAAACTATGAGGAAGCGATGATAAGCCCAGATTCCGCAAAATGGCTTGAGGACATGAAATCTGATATGGGATCCATGTATGAGAACAAAGTATGGACTTTGGTTGACTTGCCCGATGATCAACAAGCCATCAAGAATAAATGGATCTTCAAGAAGAAGACTTATGCTGATGGTAATGTTACTGTCTACAAAGCTCGACTTGTTGCGAAAGGTTTTTAACAAGTTCAAGGGGTTGACTACGATGAGACTTTCTTACCCGTAGCGATGCTTAAGTCTGTCCGAATCATGTTAGCAATTGCCGCATTTTATGATTATGAAATTTGGCAAATGGATGTCAAAACTGCATTCCTGAATGGATTTCTGGAAGAAGAGTTGTATATGATGCAACCAGAAGGTTTTGTCGATCTGAAAGGTGCTAACAAAGTGTGCAAGCTCCAGCGATCCATTTATGGACTGGTGCAAGCCTCTCGGAGTTGGAATAAACGTTTTGATAGTGTGATCAAAGCATATGGTTTTATACAGACTTTTGGAGAAGCCTATATTTACAAGAAAGAGAGTGGGAGCTCATTTCTAATATTATATGTAGACGACATATTGTTGATTGGAAATGATATATAATTTTTGGATAGCATTAAAGGATACTTGAATAAAAGTTTTTCAATGAAAGACCTCGGTGAAGCTGCTTATACATTGGGCATCAAGATCTATAGAGATAGATCAAGATGCTTAATTGGACTTTCACAAAAGCACATACCTTGATAAAGTTTTGAAGAAGTTCAAAATGGATTAAGCAAAGAAAGGGTTCTTGCCTGTGTTACAAGGTATGAAGTTGAGTCAGACTCAATGCCCGACCACTGCAGAAGATAGAGAGAAAATGAAAGATGTTCCCTATGCTTCAGCCATAGGCTCTATCATGTATGCAATGTTGTGTACCAGACCTGATGTGTGCCTTGCTATTAGCTTAGCAGGGAGGTACCAAAGTAATCCAGGAGTGGATCACTGGACAGCGGTCAAGAACATCCTGAAATACCTAAAAAGGACTAAGGATATGTTTCTCGTTTATGAAGGTGACAAAGAGCTAGTCGTAAATGGTTACGTCGATGCAAGCTTTGACATTGATCCGGACGATTCTAAATAGCAAAATGGATACGTGTTTATATTGAACGGTGGAGCTGTCAGTTGTTGCAGTTCTAAACAAAGTGTCGTGGCGGGATCTACATGTGAAGCGGAGTACATAGTTGCTTCGGAAGCAGCAAATGAAGGAGTCTGGATGAAGGAGTTCATATCCGATCTAGGTGTTATACCTAGTGCATCGGGTCCAATGAAAATCTTTTGTGACAATACTGGTTCAATTGCCTTGGCAAAGGAATCCAAATTTCACAAGAGAACCAAGCACATCAAGAGATGCTTCAATTCCATCCGGGATCAAGTCCAGGTGGGAGACATAGAGATTTTCAAGATACATACGGATCTGAATGTTGCTGACCCGTTAACTAAGCCTCTTCCACGAGCAAAACATGATCAGCACCAAGACTCCATGGGTGTTAGAATCATTACTGTGTATTCTAGATTATTGACTCTAGTGCAAGTGGGAGACTGAAGGAAATATGCCCTAGAGGCAATAATAAAGTTATTATTTATTTCCTCGTATCATGATAAATGTTTATTATTCATGCTAGAATTGTATTAACTGGAAACATAATACATGTGTGAATACATAGACAAACATAGTGTCACTAGTATGCCTCTACTTGACTAGCTCGTTGATCAAACATGGTTGAGTTTCCTAGCCATAGACATGAGTTGTCATTTGATTAACGGGATCAAATCATTAGGAGAATGATGTGATTGACATGACCCATTATGTTAGCTTAGCACTTGATCGTTTAGTATGTTGCTATTGCTTTCTTCATGACTTATACATGTTCCTATGACTATGAGAATATGCAACTCCCATTTACCGAAGGAACACTTTGTGTGCTACCAAACGTCACAACGTAAGTGGGTGATTATAAAGGATCTCTACAGGTGTCTCCGAAGGTACTTGTTGAGTTGGCGTATTTCGGGATTAGGATTTGTCACTTCGATTGTCGTAGAGGTATCTCTGGGCCCTCTCGGTATTGCACATCACTATAAGCCTTGCAAGCAATGTGACTAATGAGTTAGTTGCAGGATGATGCATTACATAACGAGTAAAGAGACTTGCCAGTAACGAGAATAAACTAGGTATTGAGATACCGACGATCGAATCTCGGGCAAGTAACATACCGATGACAAAGGGAATAACATATGTAGTTATGCGGTTTGACCGATAAAGATCTTTGTAGAATATGTGGGAACCAATATGAGCATCTAGGTTTCGCTATTGGTTATTGACCGGAGATGTGTCTCGGTCATGTCTACATATTTTTCGAACCCGTAGGGTCCGCACGCTTAAAGTTCGGTGACGATCGGTATTATGAGTTTTTGTGTTTTGATGTACCAAAGGTAGTTCAGATTCCCGGATATGATCACGGACATGATGAGGAGTATCAAAATGGTCGAGACGTAAAGATCGATATATTGGATGACTATGTTCGGACACCGGAAGTGTTTCGGGAGGTTTCGGACATTTACCGGAGTACCGGGGGGTTACCGGAACCCCCCGGGGGGTTTAGTGGGCCTCATGGGCCCTAGTGAGAAGAAGCGGGGCGGCTAGGGAAGGCCGCGCGCCTCCTCCCCCTCTAGTACAAATTGGACAAGGAGGGGGGCGGCGCCCCCCTTTCCTTCCTCTCCTCTCTCCCTTCCTTCCCTTCTCCTACTCCTATAAGGAAAGGAGGAGTCCTACTCCCGGTGGGAGTAGGACTCCCCCCTTGGCATGCCCTCCTCCTAGCCGGCCGCCTCCCCCCTTGCTCCTTTATATACGGGGGCAGGGGGCACCTCTAGACACACAAGTTGATCTGTTGATCTCTCCCAGCCGTGTGTGGTGCCCCCCTCCACCATATTCCACCTCGGTAATATCATAGCGGTGCTTAGGCGAAGCCCTGCGTCGGTAGCATCATCAACTCCGTCATCACGCCGTCGTGCTAACGAAACTCTCCCGCAAAGCTCTGCTGGATCGGAGTTTGTGCGACGTCATCGAGCTGAACGTGTGCTGAACTCGGAGGTGTCGTACGTTCGGTACTTGGAACGGTCGGATCGTGAAGACGTACGACTACATCAACCGTGTTGTGCTAACGCTTCCGCTTTCGGTCTACTAGGGTACGTGGAGAACACTCTCCCCTCTCGTTGCTATGCATCACCATGATCTTGCGTGTGCGTAGGAATTTTTTTGAAATTACTACGTTCCCCAACACGCTTGGGGGATAGGCGCGCCCTGGTGGGTTGTGCCCCCCTCGGGGCACCCCTAGGTGCTGCTCTGGCCCATTGGTAGTCTTCTGGTCCATAAAAATCCACAAAAAGTTTCACGGTGTTTGGAGAACTTTCATTTCTGCACAAAAAACAACACCACGGTAGTTCTGCTGAAAACAACGCCAGTCCGGCTTAGTTCCATGCAAATCATACCAAAACCATATAAAATTATTGTAAACATGGCATGAATACTTCATAAATTATAGATACATTGGGGACGTATCAGCCATACATGGGCCAGAAGATACAATGGGCTGGAATCATATTGGACGGCCCAGATGACGCTACTGGGCCTAATTCGGATAGGCCTTAACGGGTCATGACTTCGCGACATGTAAATGGGCTATATACGAACAGGCCGTTAACATGCTTTCCATGGGCCGATGTAGGATCTTGAAGTATGTCTAGAGGGGGTGATTAGACTACTTAACCAAATAAAAACTTGTCCTTTTCCCAATTTTAGTCGTTGGCAGATTTTAGCTAACTTAGCACAAGTCAAGCAATCTTGATACAATTCAAGCAAGCATGCAAAGAGTATATGAGCAGCGGGAAGTAAAGCATGCAACTTGCAAGAATGTAAAGGGAAGGGTTTGGAGAATTCAAACACAATTGGAGACACGAATGTTTTTGTCGTGGTTCCGATAGGTGGTGCTATCGTACATCCACGTTGATGGAGACTTCAACCCACGAAGGGTAACGGCCGCGCGAGTCCACGGAGGGCTCCACCCATGAAGAAGCAACCTTGTCTATCCCACCATGGTCGTCGCCCACGAAGGACTTGCCTCACTAGTGGTAGATCTTCATGAAGTAGGCGATCTCCTTGCCCTTACAAACTCCTTGGTTCAACTCCACAATCTTGTCGGAGGCTCCCAAGTGACACCTAGCCAATCTAGGAGACACCACTCTCCAAGAAGTAACAAATGGTGTGTTGATGATGAACTCCTTGCTCTTGTGCTTCAAATGATAGTCTCCCCAACACTCAACTCTCTCTCATAGAATTTGGATTTGGTGGAAAGAAGATTTGAGTGGAAAGCAAATTGGGGAAGGCTAGAGATCAAGATTCATATGGTAGGAATGGAATATCTTGGTCTCAACACATGAGTAGGTGGTTCTCTCTCAGAAATAGTAAGTTGGAAGTGTAGGTTTGTTCTGATGGCTCTCTCTACGAATGAAGAGGAGGTGGAGGGGTATATATAGCCTCCACACAAAATCTAACCGTTACACACAATTTACCAATCTCGGTGAGACTAAATAACCAAACTCAGTCAGACCGATTTAGTAAACCTAGTGACCGTTAGGATTTTCGGTGGGACCGACATGCAACTCAGTAGGACCGATATGGTTAGGGTTAGGGCATAACGTAATCTCAGTGAGACCGATTACACAAACTCGGTGAGACCGATTTTGGTAATAAGCTAACCAGAGAGTTGGTCAGGTAAACTCGGTGGGACCGGTTCGCTCATTTCGGTGAGACCGAAATGTTACGAAAAGGAAACAGAGAGTTTACATTGCAATCTTGGTGGGACCGATAGCTCATCTCGGTGAGACCGAAACGTTACGAAGGGAAACAGAGAGATTACAATCCCATCTCGGTGAGACTGAGATCCCTATCGGTGAGACCGATTTGCCTAGGGTTTGTGGCAGTGGCTATGACATCTGAACTCGGTGGCGCCGGATAGAAAGAATCGGTGGGGCCGAGTTGGACTTTAGGTTTAGGTCATATGTGGATGTGGGAAAGTAGTTGAGGGTTTTGGAGCATATCACTAAGCACCATGAAGCAAGAAACTCATTAAGCAACACCTCATCCCTCCTTGATAGTATTGGCTTTTCCTATAGACTCAATGTGATCTTGGATCACTAAAATATAAAATGTAGAGTCTTGAGCTTGAAGCTTGAGCCAATCCTTTTATCCTTAGCATTTTGAGGGATCCACTTTTCTCATCCATGCCATGCCATTCATTGAGCTTTCCTGAAATATTTGTCTTGGAATAGTATTAGCTCAATGAGCTATATGTTGTTAGGAATTACCAAAACCACCTAGGGATAGTTGCACTGTCAATCTCCCCCTTTTTGGTAATTGATGACAACATATAGATCAAAGCTTCGACGAAAGATAATAAGATTGAAAAACCTCGTCGCTTTGAGAAGTATGTGAAATGTGAGAGCTCCCCCTAAATTTGTGCATAGTTTAAGATTAGCTTTGGACTACAAATGCACATAGATTTAGGTTCATGAGTTACTCTCCCATGTCACGTACATCTTGGTGGAACGCTCAAAAATGATAATATTCAAAATACATGAACTCATCACCAAGCAAAGTGAGTGATCATATAGAGATAAAAGGATAATGTCATTCAACAAGCATTAATGTAGCATATGATCAAACACATGATCATCATTGTATCACACAGGCAATAAGGTATCTCAAGCAAGCGAAAGCAAATAAAGTTCAACCACAAAGACAAGAGAGAACAAAAGCAAACTCTCTCTCTCGAAGCCTATGATCTATACATTTTTCTCCCCCTTTGGCAACAAGTTACCAAAAAGTTCCTAGAAAATGCATAGTACTATGTCGTCTCTCAGGCTTGGTCTTGATGTTGTGGTGTAGATAGGACTCCAAGGACGAAGGCATCAGTTGAAGAAGTTGGATCTAGTGGAGTAGATGCTTGAGCTGGTGGCACTGAAGCTGTAGCAGGTGCAGATGATGTTGCTCTTGTGTCTGTCACAAGCACAACAGCTGATCTCTGAGCTCTAGGCACTCTAGCAAATGCATCAGTGGTTGTCTTGCCCTTCCTCTCCTGCATGTCATCTTGAAGTTGCTCAACAACAGACTGGATCTCAGTTACTTTCACATCTAAGTCATAGAACTTCTGCTCCATGATCCTTTCTAGGCTCTCCTGGTTTTGAGTCAGGGTGGCCAACCCTTTCTCAATCCTTAGAGTGGATGTTATCAAGTAACCTAGCTGGTATTGCTTGCTCTTCAGAAAGTACTCAGATGCCTCATCAATTGTTGGCATCTTGGCAGCCTTCTCAGTCCTTGCCTTCTCCTTCTTTGCTTGTGCTTGCACTGAAGATGGTTCATTTTCATCCATAACCACTTGGTTGTCCTCAAAGTCTGGAAAGATAGGCATGTGTTCCTTGTCCAACAAGTAAGTGCCAGTGCCCATCTTGGAGTTAATCAGCTCCTGGGTCTGTGGGGCATACCCACAACTTCTCTTCTGGTCTGCAGATGTCCTCTTAATCGTTTCAACAATGAGGCTCATGACCTTGAACTTTTGAGGAAGATCAAATATGTGTAGCAGATTGATAGCATGGCCTCTGAACTCCTGACTTGGGCAAGAGTGTGTGCCTGAGGATCCAGTTGATGGTTGGCAGTCATGATAGAAGGAAATGTATAGATCCAAACTTGTGAGTTTCAAGGGCTTTATCTGGGATCTCCTTGTACATGTGTGCCATAGAGTTGTGATCCTTCTTCTTCTTGGCATAGACATCCAAGTCATCCTCTTTCTCCTTTGGTGCATTGATCAGATTTTCCCATTCTTCAATAGTAGACTGGTACCTTGTACCTTCAGACATCCAAACTATTCTGCCATCTGGATAGAAGTGTGTTGTGGAGTAGAACTGCATTATGAGCTCATCATTCCACTTTGTGAACTTCTGTCCAACAAATTCTACCACTCCACAAGCATTGAAACTGTCAAACACTCCTGGGTAGTGTTCCTCATTCTCCTTGATGTATTTCCAATCTACCCATCTCATATCACAGACTATTGGTTTCTTGTCCAGTAGCATAGGCTCATAGAAGTCCTGTTGTTCCTTTGTATGGAACCTATAATCCACAGTAGTTCTCCTCCTGACTGCATAGGGATCAGTCAACCTCCACTGTCTGAGTCCTGCATCCTTTCTCAGCTTCATGTTCTCAGCAACATGATGAGCATCGTTATGATCTGGAATTTTAGGCTTCAACTTTCTCAGAACATGCTCTTCATCTTCTTCTTCTTCTGCAACAACTTCAGGCACTGGGGCCTTGTTCTTTTCAGCAGCTAGGATGTTCCTGGTATTCCTCTTTGGTACAGTCTTGGGCTTGGAAGCAGCCTTAGGTGCTTCTTTGGGCTTTGATGAAGTAGCCCCTGACCTGATGGCATCACCCATGAGCTTCTGAGCTTTGGGAGCTGGAGCAGTAGCCTCTTCTTCTTCGTCTTCAATCATGGAAGGCTTCCCAACAACCCTGGCCATGGTCTTCTTGACCCTTTCATTCCTCTTCTTTTCAACCACTTCTGGCTCCTTGGGTTCTGATCTCTCAGTTTTCTGAGTTGATGCTATGACTTTCAGCATAGGAGTCCTCTTGGCAGGGACTTTCCTGTTTAGACCTGGCTTGGTGGCTGCAGCTGTGCCATATTCCTTCTTGACCACCTTCTTGGAAGTGGCTTCATCCTCTTCTGCCACATAGTCTTCATCCTTAGAGTCTGAGGTTTTCTTCTTTCTGTTCCTGGTGGCAGCTTTGGGTAAGTTGCTTGGGGTGCTCCTGCTGCCCTCATCTGAGGTGCTAGAGGGACTAGTGCCCTCACTCATGTGAATCTGCTCCTCTGACCTGTTCTGGCTGTCACTTTGATCAGACATGTTGCAAACACTGACTGCTGACCCTGTGAATAGATGTAGATGAGATAGAGCGGATGAGCATCACAAAATACAGAGGTTTTTTTGCAAAAGATTGAGTTAAAAACTTAGTTTTAGTTTTCCACAGAAAGCATTTCGGATCGACCGATTTGTGAACTAGGTGATACCGAAGTAGCTTTAGGAACCTAAACTAGTGAACTCGATCAGACCGAGTCACAGTTCGGTGGCACCGAGACTGCTAGGGTTTCACAAAGTTCTGAACTCGGTCACACCGATTTGCAATTCTCGGTCAGACCGAGAATCACAAGTGCAATGGCCTTAGCCGAATCGGTGGTACCGAGTTCTACAACTCGGTGGGTCCGAGATGGTTTCGGCAGAAACCTAACCCTAAATTTTCAACCCAAACCTAATCTACGGATAGTTTTGACTAGATGAGATAGTTTCAATCGTGGCAAGATTCATGACGAACACAATGTGCTAGGAATTAGATAGGGATAGCACAATGATCAAGTCCATACCCTAGCTCGGCGATGGACTCGCTACAGCGGCAACGGCGGTGGAGATTCCCGTTGACGGCGGCGAAGACCAGCGACAGGAGGCGGCTGGCGATGAGGAGAATGATCCAGAGACCCTGGAGGCAGAGCGGGCTGAGCGCGGGCGAAACTGTTCGGAGGAATTTCCAAAAAAATTACCCTTGGGTATATATAGCCCGACCCTGTCGGTGTGACCGAGTGGAACAACTCGGTGGCACCGAGATGCATTACTGCAAGCAGTTACTGCAACTCGGTGAGACCAAAATATTCAAATCGGTTGCATCGAGATTGAAAACCTAGATCGACTTAGTGATCTCGGTATGACCGAAATGGAAGAATCGGTCAGACCGAAACGCACAAAGAAGTTTTGGAAGTTTAAGTCTATGACGATTCGGGGACTCCGAGTGCTCCTCACACAGAGTGGTTCGAATCTAACTTGATCAAATTTTGTGATGTAGCATGAATAGAGTTTGAGACAAGAAAAGCAAAGATAGCTAGAGAAGGTTCTTAGGCATTCTTGTCCATCCACATGGCCAAAAGAAAAAGAAGCCAAACAAGCAAAACTACAAGTGGATGTCCTCGAATGAGAAAAATATGCAACCAACATGCTCACACAATAAAGTGACAAGTGAAATATGTGGCAAAGCATGCACAACCAATTCTAGCATCTATCAAGCAATTGGCGATGACTAGGTCATCTATATATGAGTATATTGACTTAGGAGTCAAATGAGAACATTTGATCATAGGTCATACTCATCGTTTAAGCTCAATTGGGGTTACCACATTTACATAATGCATTGATGTGTTCACACCATTAGAGTTGCTTTAACTCAATTCTTAGAGTAAAGCTCCCCCTAGATGTGAGATCCCCCCCTAAGAGGGATGAACTAACCTTGGGTTTTGTCGATGATGACTTCATGTAGGTGTTGAATATGTGGATGCTCAATGTTGATGTAGATCATTTGGAGCAATCCTTTTGGAGTGAGTTGCACTTTCAATACCTACACGGGTTAGTTCTACAAGGAACAAACAAGGATATCCATAGACATAGAGTGATGCACACACAAGATGATGTCTATGAAAGCATTAGGTTACCTTGTCCCTTCTCTTACCAACAAGAGGGTTTGTGACTCCTTGAACTAGTGCAAGATGTGGAAGTTGATTGCACTTGTCCTTGCCAAAATGATATGAGTGAAATTTGTTGGCGGAGTCACCTCAAGAACTCTCTAGTTCTTCTTCTTCGTGATCCACATCATCTTGATGGGAATCCTTGGAGTTGTAGTCATACTTGATGAAGTAGAACTTGATGTACTCTTGGGAGCCCACTTGACCAAGGCCTTGGGAGCTTCTTCAAATGCATCAATCTCCTCTTGAAGCTTATCCTTGCCTTTTTGCTTGTGGTCTTGTGGTGGAAGATCATCTTGAGCTTGTGTCCCTTTGAAGGAAGTAGGATCATACTTCTCTTGTTGAGGAACAAACTTCGTCTTGGGGTATTGATCTTCTTCCCACTCAACTCCATTGGCATTGAACTTTTGTTCAAAACCAACACCTTGGTTCTTCCGGTGCCTTCCTTGCTTGCGTACAATTTCCTCAAATTGCTTACTCCCGGCAAGGCTCTTGTAAACACCTTTCTCTATAATTCCCTTCAATAAGCTATTTTCTTGCTCAAGTGTAACTTGGCTAAGAGAATCATTAGTGGAATCAAGAGAACTACTAGGAGCAAAAATATTGGATTTAGCATGGTCATTGTTACTACTAGAGGAAGAAACCTTCTTGTTCTTGTTACTACTCTTGACTTGAGGCATGTAAGTAGATAAGAGTAAACTCTTGGCAATGTAAGAAGAACTTTTCTTACGAAGATCATCATTGATTGCCTTTAAGAACTCATGCTCTTGCTCAAGGTTGAGATTTTCAAAGCGTAACTTCTCATGAGTCCTTAAAAGTTCTCGATGATCTCCTAAGATAGTTTCATGAGCTAACTTAAGAGTGTTTAGTTCTTTAGTTAGGAGCTCAATCTTCTCCCTATCATTGTCATTCGTTTTATCTTGATTAGCATGATTAATTAACGTTTCATCATAGTATTCATCACTAGAGTTATCAACAAGTAAATCATCATCACCTAACAAGTCATCTTCATCACTATTGAAATCAACATACTCGGGGTGCGTTACCTTTGGGCCTTTAGCCATGAAACCTCTTCCAAGTCCTTCATTTGGTGACTCAAATATGTCGTAGGAGTTGGTTGACACAAGTGCTAGACCGACAACACCTTCATCTTGAGTATATTTGGAGTCGGAGTGATAGCTTCTCTCAGAGTGATTGTCGGAGTTGGAGCCGGATACCCATTCACCAACATGAGCTTGATGTCTTCGTTTTGTGTAGCTCCTTGATGACTTGTCCTTCCTTTCCGAATCCTTGCTTCTCCGGGATGTTCTTCGTTCATAACGATCATCTCTACTCCTCCTCTCTCTTGGTGGTGATTCTTCTCTTCTGCTTCTCCTTTTAGGTGAATCTTCTCTTCTTTTGTAGGGAGCTGTACACTCATTGGAATAGTGTCCGGGTCTTCCACAGTTGTAGCAATTACGCTCTCGACTAGAAGATCTTTTTTCATTGTAGGACCTTGACTTGGAGCTTTTCTCTTTGCTTCTACTCTTGTAGAACTTGTTGAAGTTCTTCATCATTAAGCTCTCATTGAAGGTTTGTTTCTCACTTGATGATGTGGAGGCTTCACATGAGGCTTTGTAAGCACCACTTGACTTGTTGTGAAGTTCCTCCTTATCCTTGAGTGACATCTCATGAGCAACAATTCTTCCAATGACTTCTGTTGGCTTGAGATCTTTGTAATTGGGCATCATTTGGATCAATGTGCACACGGTATCATATTTTCCATCCAAGGCTCTTAGGATCTTCTTGATGATGAATTTGTCGGTCATCTCTTCACTTCCCAAGCCGGCAATCTCATTTGTGATAAGAGCAAGACTAGAGTACATTTCAGCGACACCTTCACCATCCTTCATTTTGAACTTGTCAAGTTGACTTTGAAGCACATCCAATTTGGATTCCTTGACGGAGTCGGTACCTTCATGCATATCAATCAAAGTATCCCAAATTTCCTTTGCATTCTTAAGACGGCTGTTTTTGTTGAATTCTCCGGGGCACAATCTGTTGAAGAGGATATCACAAGCTTGAGTGTTGTATTGCAGCATCTTCAACTCATCCACGCTAGCTTCATAGTTCGGTTCTCTCCCATCAAAGAATTCACCTTGCAAGCCAATACACACAATAGCCCAAACGGCGGGGTTATGTCCGAGAATATGCATTTTCATCTTGTGCTTCCAACTAGCAAAATTCGTACCATCAAAGTAAGGACCTCTACGGTGATAATTTCCCTCGCTAGACGTCATACTCTCCTAGGTTGTGAAACCAAGGCTATGACCACCAAAAGCTATGGAAATCAAAGCAAATGGAGACCAAAGCTCTGATACCACTTGTAGGATCTTGAAGTATGTCTAGAGGGGGGGTGATTAGACTACTTTACCAAATAAAAACTTATCATTTTCCCAATTTTTGTCGTTGGCAGATTTTAGCTAACTTAGCACAAGTCAAGCAATCTTGATACAATTCAAGCAAGCATGCAGAGAGTATATGAGCAGCGGAAAGTAAAGCATGCAACTTGCAAGAATGTAAAGGGAAGGGTTTGGAGAATTCAAACGCAATTGGAGACACGGATGTTTTTGTCATGGTTCCGATAGGTGGTGCTATCGTACATCCACGTTGATGGAGACTTCAACCCATGAAGGGTAATGGCTGCGCGAGTCCACGGAGGGCTCCACCCACGAAGGGTCCATGAAGAAGCAACCTTGTCTATCCCACCATGGCCGTCGCCCATGAAGGACTTGCCTCACTAGCGGTAGATCTTCACGAAGTAGGCGATCTCCTTGCCCTTACAAACTCCTTGGTTCAACTCCACAATCTTGTCGGAGGCTCCCAAGTGACACCTAGCCAATCTAGGAGACACCACTCTCCAAGAAGTAACAAATGGTGCGTTGATGATGAACTCCTTGCTCTTGTGCTTCAAATGATAGTCTCCCCAACACTCAACTCTCTCTCACAGGATTTGGATTTGGTGGAAAGAAGATTTGAGTGGAAAGCAACTTGGGGAAGGCTAGAGATCAAGATTCATATGGTAGGAATGGAATATCTTGGTCTCAACACATGAATAGGTGGTTCTCTCTCAGAAATGGTAAGTTGGAAGTGTAGGTTTGTTCTGATGGCTCTCTCTATGAATGAAGAGGAGGTGGAGGGGTATATATAGCCTCCACATAAAATCTAACCATTACACACAATTTACCAATCTTGGTGAGACTGAATCAACAAACTCGGTCAGACCGATTTAGTAAACCTAGTGACCGTTAGGATTTTCGATGGGACCGACATGCAACTCGGTAGGACCGATATGGTTAGGGTTAGGGCATAACGTAATCTCGGTGAGACCGATTACACAAACTCGGTGAGACCGATTTTGGTAATAAGCTAACCAGAGAGTTGGTCAGGTAAACTCGGTGGGACCGGTTCACTCATTTCGGTGAGACTGAAATGTTACGAAAAGGAAACAGAGAGTTTACATTGCAATCTCGGTGGGACCGATCGCTCATCTCGGTGAGACCGAAATGTTACGATGGGAAACAGAGAGATTACAATCCCATCTCGGTGAGACCGGGAACCCTATCGGTGAGAACGATTTGCCTAGGGTTTGTGGCAGTGGCTATGACATCTGAACTCGGTGGTGCCGGATAGAAAGAATCGGTGGGGCCGAGTTGGACTTTAGGTTTAGGTCATATGTGGATGTGGGAAAGTAGTTGAGGGTTTGGAGCATATCACTAAGCACCATGAAGCAAGAAACTCATTAAGCAACACCTCATCCCTCCTTGATAGTATTGGCTTTTCCTATAGACTCAATGTGATCTTGGATCACTAAAATATAAAATTTAGAGTCTTGAGCTTGAAGCTCGAGCCAATCCTTTTATCCTTAGCATTTTGAGGGATCCACTTTTCTCATCCATGCCATGCCATTCATTGAGCTTTCCTGAAATATTTGTCTTGGAATAGTATTAGCTCAATGAGCTATATGTTGTTAGGAATTACCAAAATCACCTAGGGATAGTTGCACTTTCAGCCGACCCGCTACCTTTTGCCCAAGTCAAACGGGCCGACCTTTTCATCGGAATGTGCCTCTGTTGGGCCGTGCCACGTGTCGACATATCATAGGCACCTTCGATCCAATGTGTGGATGCCATCTGTCCCAACGGTGAGCCGACACGTGGTTCCTCTGGCCAATGAGAAATTTACACGTGGAAAATCCCCATTGGTCCAGGCTGTTAGCGGGTTATCAGATCCAAAAACGGACCCGATAGCTTAACGGCGACCCGTTACGGTGGATGCCACGTGTCGGTCACCATTGATGAAAGCACTTCCATGACGCGCGATTCATCGTCATGGAAGTGGACACTTCCGTGATGATAATTTTGGTAATGGCTTGGAACACTTCTACGACAACACATGTATGACTATCTTAATTCTGTCATAAAATCATCATGGATGTCAATGCATGACAGAAAACGCGACCTACTGTGACAAACACGTATCATCACGGAAGTGTATTTCTTTTGTAGTGTAGTATGCTCCCAGTAGTGCAACTTGTACTCTTCATGTAGTGGAACTTGTACTCCTCGGCACAACCTATCCCCCCACCCCCATGTGTGCGCAACGTGTACTTCATGTACAATACAAGTTGTACTCCCAACTCCCAAGCGCAACATGTACACCTTGTGTGACACAACTTGTACTTGCCACGTAGTGCAACATGTTCACCTTGTACTCCCAACAAAAAGTAACACAAGGGGAAACGAGAAAACAAACCAACAACCTCAAACCTGGGAAAAACTAACCTTCCAAAAAAGGGAATCCTAGAAAGGACCAATCTCTCGCTTGCTTGTTGGTGGCTTCCCTTGGTGTCATGCGTTAGCCTGGAGTGCACACATGTGTGCCCCTTGCGAGGGTACCTGCCAACCAGTTGTTTACCTCAATTTTAAGCCGTGGATGCCCCTTGAATTAATGGTTGGCTATACCCTCGTCAAGATGCGAGGGGACTCTTAAAAAATCTCCAACTCGGGATATCTCCTCTAGGTCATAGTTTCGACTCAAGTAAGTTTGTAAGCGACTCACCTCCCCTGAGTGAAACTATGGCCACATTTTAGCGTGGGGCTTGTCAGTGAGTACATGTACACAATTTGAAGGATATACCTACGGGCGTGCACATACCAAATCAGCTAGTGAGTTTCTACGCCCTCTCTAGTCTCGCGCCCAGTCATGCCCCGAGTAGGACACTCGGGAAGGATAAGCACATGAGTGATAAGTCATGGATTTGTCGTTACATGAAACATGTTGCATGTAATCGTGGGATCACTAGATTGTATTAGATCTGCCGGAAGATAACTATGTGAATTGTGGCGGCAACCGATTTATATAAGGGGGAGGCGACCATCTGTCAAGCATCATTTGATTTACGAGGGTAGAAGGCCGTAACCTATATCTATTTAGATCGGATCTACCACATTATAATTTTGTAACTGATCAATAAAACTCTGCATGAAGTAGGGCTTTTACCCATACAGGGCGCATGAATCTGAGTAAAATCATTGTGTCACCACTATTGTCATTGAGATCCTTTCAGATGCCACCCTTCACGCTAATGTTTTCCATGACCTCATTGTGTCACCACTATTGTCATTGAGATCCTTTCAGATGCCACCCTTCACGCTAATGTTTTCCATGACCTCCAGTAGATGATATAATCGAAGGTGTATTAGTCGTCAACAAACTTGTTCACACCAGTACAAATTGGGCAACCACACATGGTCAAAAAAGTGGATCACACATGGTTTTCATACCAACCATGTGTGATGTAGCCATCATGACACATGGTTATGTAATCCCAATTGCGTGTGATGCCACATACATTGCACACGGCTAACCAACCAAAAACAATGTGCAATGAGCCAATGATACACATATTGCACACGGGCGGAGATTGTAAATGGTGCGCGATCCAATTTTAAGCATAGTAGGCTTCCCGTAAAAAGATGAAGCCCCGCAATAAAAAAAGCATCCAAACCTGAGCATTCGAAGCACAATGCCAATGCATTGCACATTTAAAAATAAATCTACACTCAAAGCATCATCACCATAGTCTTCAACCATATGACAATCTAAGCATCAAGTCTCACATCGCATACAAGCATGGACAGAGCCAGGAATTCAAGGGGACTACGAAAGAGAGAAAATGTTGAGGGAGGTAAACGTATAAATTAGATTATTTCGAGTTAACAATTTAGAGGTGCTTTTAAAAGAAACAACATGAGGAGAGCCATGACCCTAGATGGCGCACCATGGCTCCGCCCTGCATACAAGTCAAGTGCAAAGTAGCATTTGTCTTCATGCTTGATTATGCTTCAATCCTTGTCCTTATCCACGTTAGGTCCTTTACTTCTAAGCAATGCAAACAAACTAATTTCTTAAAACTTAAATCTCTATTTCTAAAGGGGAGTTGGTAGTTTCCCCTTACTCCCATCAACCCCTTAGCAAACCCGATATTACGCCCACGAGTATTATATAGACGAACTTTCATTGAAGCGCAGGCAAGTTGGGCTGGTCCATTTGACGCGTGCATTAACTCAAGCAAATTGTAGCTTTTTCAAAACTATGTCATGCGTTTAAATCATTCAAATCAAATCTTAACAAAATCTCAACTAAATCCAAACTTTTTTACTACTCAAATCAAATCAAATCTTACCAAAACATTAACTATAATCAAAGTTGGCAGGCCAGACGCATGCAAGCATTTTTATTTTTTGTTATTTGTATGTTTCAGTATTTTGGCTTCTTTTTTCTATTTAACTTTTCTATGAGCAACCTATTATTTTGTGCTCGCCATACTATTAGAATTGACACTTCCCCAAAACAAAATCCAATTAAATTTGCACTTACCCAAAACAAGGTCATGCATTTACTCCATCAAATATAAACAATATCTGAACAAAACAAAACTTTCCTTGCCTTCCACTACTCATACCTAAAAGGCCAAAACAAATCAAATCTTACCAAAACATTAACTATAATCAAAGTTCGCCGGCCCATTTGACGCATGTGCGTGTTTTTTCTTCTAAGTTTCATTTTTTGGCTTCCTTTTTCTGATTCATTTTCCGTGACCAACCTATTATTTTGTGCTCCACATACTATCAGAATTGACACAGACCTATACACTATGGTGAGGTGCTAGCATCGACTCCATTCCGGTTAAACCTCCCCATCGATTTTTTTCTATCCCACCAATTTATTTAAATAATTTTTAGTCCATTGATCTACTTACTTAATTTGGTTTTTATTTGCCAAATCTACACAAATCATGTAGAACGATCTTCAATATATTTAGTAATATCGTCATGTAAAGGAATCAATCACGGTGATCTCTAATCAATCTTTACAAACCAAATCTATGGAGAAAAAAAATCAATGCTTGATAACACAAGGCAACATTTATGGAAAGGAATCAATTACATGTCTATAATCTCTCTCTATGTTACTAAAGGGCAATCTATTATTAAATGACAATCCGTAGTAATCCTCGTTTGTACCCACGACTCCCACCGATGGAAGGGATACCGCACCAATTTTTTTATCGTTTCCCTACCATTAGGTTTACTTTTTTTTTTCTGATTCAGCTCACACCGCACGAGCCTCTCTCTCTCTCTCTCTTCAGCGGTCCGTGTAGGGATCCTCCTAGAGAATGAGGTTGCGGCTCCGCCGCTCAACTCCTCCTCGCTCCTTGATTAGGGTTTATATATCAAGTTGCCTCCACCATGAAGGGAAGGTGCATCGTGGTTTTTTTTTTGTGTAGGGCCAGCGTGTTGGAGATAAACATGCAAATAGTCCGGACAACCATATTTCTCCGCCGCATATGGTCTGGATTTGGGGGATCCCGACCTGTCCGAATGATTGAATTTTGAAAGCCTGTTGGACACTCGTACACGCTGGGACATACGTGGGAGAAATGAGCTTCAACCCTAAAGATGACCTTAATCATTTATTTGATTCATTTATATGTATTATAACGCGTACAAACTGAAATATGCTCTACTGGATAAATGCAGCAGCATATCCTGCATCCAGCCGAAGCCGACGTGGCACAGTGAGGGCGCAACCACCTGCACGCCCACTCCGCGAGCCCTCCCACCGCCAGGTGGGCCCGCTCCCCGCTGCTCTTAGCTAGTCCACTTCGCCCGCCGGCCGGCGCACTCATCAGTTACTCTCGCAACCCGACGACCGCCACCGCCCCCTCCCCCTCCCCGTCGCGCTCTCTCCCCGGGTGGGAGGCTTCCCGACCGGCGGCGACCGCCCATGGGCCCCGTCCGGCTCGCCCTCCTCCTCCTCGCCGCCGCCGCCGCCGTCCTGCTCGGCGGCGGCGAGGCGGTGTACATCCCCTACAACACGTCGGCGGGGGTGGTCAACGGGAAGCTGAACGTGCACGTGGTCCCCCACACCCACGACGACGTCGGCTGGCTCAAGACCGTCGACCAGTACTACGTCGGATCCAACAACTCCATCCAGGTTCGAATTCCGCCGCTCGATTGTCGCCGGACTTGTGCGAGATTTTTCTTCTCCCCCGACCCTTTCCTCCAGATTTGTTACCCTTGTTTTGGTGTAGATTTATTTACGTTTCCGGTTGCCGTCAGACTCTGTGTGCATAGCGTTGAGGCTCAAGTTGGGTCTTTTTTGGTCGCAGAATGCCTGCGTCCAGAACGTGCTGGATTCGCTCGTGCCGGCGCTGCTCAAGGACGAGAACCGCAAGTTCATCTACGTCGAGCAGGTAAGGAGACCGTCAATGTCCGTCAGCAATCTGAAAAGCTCGGAGTTCTGGAATTGGGAGGTTGCAGAGCAATGTAGTACAACAGTTACCTGTAACAGCTCTGTTGCTGTACAACAGTTTCGTTTTTGTCAGTTGTCAGTATTACAGGAAACTCTGCCCCTGCTGTCTGTTTCCAGAATTGGAGCTGGACCAGCAGTTCTGCATCCAAATAGAACGGATGGTGTTACAATGTGGGTTCTGTTTTGGTTCGATGCTGTGATTTATCTTCAGTGACCGTCTATGAATGGTTTGGTTGCAGGCGTTTTTCCAGAGATGGTGGAGGCAGCAGAGCGACATGATCAAGGATACGGTGAAGGGGCTCGTCAGCTCCGGACGGTTGGAGTTCATGTATGCTGGCTCTTTGAACAACTTTCCTTTTTAGGCTGCGCTAGCAATCGTGTCTATGTTCTATAACTGATTGATGGCATATTACTCCTTGTGATGTTGCAGAAATGGGGGTATGTGCATGCACGACGAGGCGACTGTGCACTACATTGACATGATCGATCAGACTACGCTGGGGCACAGGTTCATCAAGGAGGAGTTTGGTCAGATTCCGAGGATTGGTTGGCAGATCGATCCGTTTGGGCACTCTGCGGTTCAGGCTTACCTGCTCGGTGCAGAGGTAATTCACTGTATCCATTTTATAATGTCATGCTTTCAGATTTTGTGTGACTTTTTTTTTCTTATGGTCCACTGTTACTTCCGTGTACATCTCATTTGCATGATAGTTTCACACTCAGGATGCTGACTTCTGTACCATTATGATAGGCTACCTGTCATCACTGGTTACAGTAATACCTGAACGTAGAGATGTGGCACTGTTGATTCATAGAGCATGCATAATAGGAATTCCAAGGGCTATGCTCTCAAGAGTGAAGTGATTGACTGCACTTCTTGACCACCTAACATATAACTAAATAATTTACACAACTCGGTCATTTCATTGAATTTTCAGCTACGCCTACAGTGTTTTGACAAACATGTCAGACTTGTCAGCGTAGAGATGGCTGCATAAACATTTAGTTGAGATGTATGACTAGGGATTTCTATACTAATTTAATCTCTTAGAGACTTCTAGTTTTGTCGGAGGAGAAGTTGGAGAACATGTGTGAGACAATATATAACCATTAGGTATCACCATAGCTAGCAATCTGAGGGGCCAAGATCTCATCCAAAGTAAGGTTAAGAGTGCAAGAATGGATTAAAGACTAGGTTATTTGTTAGCACTAGATTCTTGTATAGGGCATGGACCCAAGGCAAATTATTTGAAAGGTTGTGACTTGTGAGGGAGTGATAATCCCCTGTACTTGTTCAAGGTTATACTTAAATAACGTGCTGTCATTTCCCCAAATCTTTTCTCTCTTGTCGTGATTGTTTTGTCTCTGCTATTCTTATTCTCTCTACAAGATCCATCTTTTGCTCTTGATACAATACAACCTTGTCCCAACCTCACAGCCTTAGATTGGATATATGGCTACTGTGGATAAGAAGTATACCAGTGTAACACATTTTACCGTCTTTCAGGTAGGATTTGATGCCTTATATTTTTTCCGGATTGATTACCAAGATCGTGACACGAGGAATGTGACAAAAGAACTCGAGGTTGTATGGAGGGGCTCCAAGACCTTCGGCTCATCAGCTGATGTAAGTAGCATTTTCCTTTTCCGTAATGTAACTATACAGTGAATCATTCTGATGATCTAGCGTAGACCTGCACTGCGACGCACCCATGGGGTCTTAGCAGTATTTCTCGTTGCGAGTGATCTGCACCTTACTGAGGTGGCATGCTCCTAATAAAAACCATGACCATATATATTTTGTAACAGTTTCTTTATTGTCAATGAGTATGCAGCACTCCTGCCAGTTTTCTTGCTGAACAATCACTTTCAAGTTCGTAAAGTTTGGTAAACACGTTTCATGTGTAATGGTGGGAAATCTGCTCATTTTCTTTTCAGATTTTTGCTGGCATCTTCCCAAAAAATTATGAACCACCACCTGGTGAGTTTTATTTTGAAGTCGATGATACTTCCCCTGTTGTCCAGGTAAATTGATGAGAACTTCAGGTATGTTAATTTAATCAACACCAGGAATAAACCTATTGTTTACTACTTTTGTCTATGTAGGATGATCCCCTTCTTTTTGATTACAATGTTGAACAACGGGTGAATGATTTTGTTGCTGCAGCGCTGGCACAGGTACAGTAGGGTCTCATATATGTTCATACTTTTACGCTGGTGCATAATTTGCCCAGTTATATGCACTGGATGAAAATCAATTGCTCTACTACAAATTTCTTATTTAATTAGAACGGCCATCTGGATTGCATTCACAAGTTCATACCTAACACTGAAAATGCGGCTTCAGATTTCTATGTTACTTCGACCTTAGCATTTCATGCTGAAAATTTAAAGGATGCAACAGAAACGTCCCGACAGGTAACACTGTCTGTCCTAAACCCGTGTCCACCATACCGCTGAGCCGTGTGGTTCGTGGAAAGTATGGAAGTGAGGTCGATCTTACAGCGCGCACGTGGTTCTGTCGATAAGCCAAATACAGACCGTTCTACAAATAGATTTCCGTTATTTAAACCGCATCATTTCATACTTAAAGTTATTCTAGTATTTGGTAGTACAGGTGTTCATTGTAATTTATATTCATTATATCTTTTCTTTTTGTAGGCAAATGTTACAAGGACAAACCATATCATGTTTACAATGGGAACAGACTTCAAATATCAATACGCAGAAAGTTGGTTCAGACAGATGGACAAATTAATTCATTATGTGAACAAGGTAAAGGATGAGCCTGGAACAAGACGAACAATACTAGATTTTCATGACATATTTTTTTGAAAGATAATTATGCTTGTTTGAAACAGCATATTTAAGAATATGGTCAAAATGGTACTTTGAAGACCGTAAATGTCCTAAACCATTTGTATTGTGAATCGGTGGGTGTATTTCTTTAGTAACATCGAAGCTATATCACAAACTTATAATCACAGCACTACTTAATCATATCTCGTGAGCTGTCACCATCATGATTGTTTCAGTTATGGATCATGCAATATGCTTGAAATGTTTCAGTCTTCTCACACACTAGTATCAATATGGGAACAATTCATGGGATGCATTTGATTTTTTTTCTTGTGTCGTATAATTAGGTAAGGACATAAATGCTTAAGAAAATGGTCCATGCCTTCCTTGATACTAGTTGATTTTATTTGAGCATTTTAAATTGGTAAATAAGTAAATAGTGCAGATATTTTATGTAAAATATCTATTAACACATTATAACTCACCATGCTTGTTCTCTTTGACCATACCTCAGGATGGCCGTGTGAATGCCCTGTACTCTACTCCTTCCATTTACACTGATGCGAAATTTTCTGCAAATGAGCCATGGCCTCTTAAGACAAACGATTTCTTTCCGTATGTTCTATCTTATATTCATGATTGGTACAATTAACTTCGCTTTTGTACTTTTGTTCCTTCTCATTCATATGGCTGTGTTTCTTTGATCAGATATGCAGATAACCCCAATGCATACTGGACAGGTTACTTCACAAGCAGACCCGCCTTAAAACGATATGTCCGCATGATGAGTGGATATTACTTGGTAGTTTTACCTAGTCTTTTAATGTTTCCCTCTAGATGTCCAACACCATATGATATACTGCCTTGGTCACTTGGTGCCGTTCATGCTTAAAGGTTAATATGTTTTCACATTCAGGCAGCTAGGCAGCTGGAGTTCTTCATTGGAAGAAGCAAGTCAGGTTCCACAACAGATAGCTTAGGAGATGCCCTAGCTCTTGCTCAGCATCATGATGCTGTTACAGGAACAGAGAAGCAACACGTTGCAAATGATTATGCGAAGAGATTATCGATTGGCTATAAGAAAGTAACTTCTCGAGAAAATTGCTGTATTTCATATTTGATGATTTCTTTTGGGATTTGATGGATTGATTTGGTTCGATTCTTGTCCAGGCGGAGGAACTGGTTTCCACTTCTCTCGGTTGCTTGAGTGAGTCAGACTCAAATTCTCGTTGTTCGTCCCCAACGACAAAGTTTGGGCAGGTCGGGTTTGCAGGTTCTCTAACTAATTTGCCTTTTTAGTTAAAAATGACTTAGTATTTACTGTTTACTGAACTTTTTTCAGTGTCCTCTCCTGAACATTACTTATTGTCCCCCTTCCGAGATGAACTTATCTCAAGGAAAAAGCTTGGTGAGTTGTGTTCTTAACTCATGCATGGCTCTTCTCAAGATGAAATTTGTATAGGTTTTAATAAATCCATGACACTTTCTTTGAAAGTAAACCCGTGTAACATCTAATTTGTTGTTTTCAACTTTTTGTTACAGGTTGTTCTTGTGTACAACTCTCTTGGATGGAAACGAGAGGATGTCCTCCGCATACCAGTATGCAATTTTTGTTCCCTGAAAAACAAAATATTTTGTTGGTCTTTTCTGATTCATACATCCATCCATTCTGTTTATGAACACTATGTGCTTATAAATAGTGCCACTACCATGAAACTCCCATGCTGTAGAATGAAAACTAAATGTGCCTCTTTGTAAAATTAACAGGTCATGAGTGACTCAATTGTTGTCCATGATTCTGAGGGAAGAGAAATTGAATCGCAACTTCTGCCTATAGCTAATGCCTCATCGCACCTACGGGACAGACATGTCAAGGCTTACTTGGGCACATCGCCTGCCGCAAGTCCTAAGTTTTGGGTTGCTTTTCCTGCTTCGGTACCACCACTTGGTTTTAGCACTTATTTTATCTCGAGCGGAAAGAGATCAGGTGAATTCCATATCTTTCGTCTTGATATACAACAAAATATAAAGGATTGCTCGAAAGTTTGACAATTTCTCTGTTGCATTATATACATTTCAGCATCTATCTCTTCGACATCCACTCTAAACTCTCAGGGAAGTGAAAGTAGGAATCTGCAAGTTGGGCAAGGGCATTTGAAACTTCAATATGATGCAGCTGGAGCATTATCACAGTACTCCGATAGCAAGACTCAGGTAATCTGCTAATTTCCCAGCATTATTTTCAATCTGAAACGGTTTTACCTCTTGCCTTGCTTTCATCTTAAATAGTACAAAAGTTGTACACTAAGATTATCCAGGCTTATCTACCCTAGCAGCTCATATGTCCATTCTGGTATTGGATATTGAATTTCGCTTTTAGTTTTGCTTGTTATCTAGAATCACCTGTACTCAAGAATCATTACCATATTTCAAGGTTGAAGCAAATTTCGAGCAGAAGTACAAGTATTACATAGGACAAGATGGAGGCGGAGATGATCCTCAGGTGCACTAGGGATTCTACAAATAGTCTATTTCCCCTTAAAATTAGCAAGTACTTACACTGGCATTTGTTTGCTTTTTCCTGGACTGTAGGCTTCTGGAGCGTACATATTTCGCCCTAAGGACGTTGTTCCTATCAAAACTGATGGTCAGGTATGAAGAAGGGATCAAAGTATCTCTAAAATACTGAATGGATCAAAGGGATCTTAAAAAAAGGTGCATTATCAATCTGACGAATTTATGTTTCCCGCTTCAAGGTTCCTCCCATGATTCTGCGTGGGCCCATATTGGATGAAGTGCATCAGCAGATTAATCCATGGATATATCAGGTTAATCATATGAATACTGCTTGTCTGAACCACCACTCATAAGGATTTACTTGCTTCTTTTTTGTTCCTGATCTTCATGTTCTCAACGAATTTCTAGCACACATCTTTGTTGCTACAGCAACATGACGCTATTCGTTTGGAAATTTTAATAGTAACGCTATTCGTTCTGAATTATCATATACCTTAGACTTGGTAGATTTACTATTGTCCATTCAACATCTTGTGTATAACATGTGCGGTTCACCTATGATTAGATCAGGCAAATACTTGGTGAAATGTATATGTAAAAGAAATGTGAGGTTGATAGTACCAAAAATATGGACTTTATTCTGTTTTTTCATTCCTTGTTTATCGACTAAAAATATTTTTGTATTCTTGATAATTGATATAGCTTTTCTTATCTTTGTGCAGATAACTAGAGTTTACAAGGGAAAGGACTATATGGAAACCGAGTTCATAGTGAGTGCTGTGTCATTGCACCTTGCATCGATTTCTTCTTGGAGGCCTTCACATTTTGCATGACAATGCATTCGCCTTGTTTCTTTTCTGCCATTACATATTTCTAACATCTTATGAATAATTGTTTTTATTTGTAGGTTGGACCAATACCAATCGACGATGAAAATGGAAAAGAACTTTCAACTGAAATCATTACAAGCATGGCAACAAACAAAACATTTTACATTGATTCCAGTGGGCGTGATTTCATCAAAAGGGTATGATGCACTACCACTAGCAGTTGACCCTTTCCCCAGACAAAAAATGTCTATTGTCTTTCGAATAAATGTAGTGAAAGCAAAAAAATAGTTCACAGACAATTGCATTAATGATTCCTGCGCTAGTTTTGCAAGGGGGGAGAAACTAGCGATGTTATAGAGGATAACTGCAATATAAATTAAGTGTTGTAACGGTGCACAATTATGCCATTACTTATTTTAGTATATAAGATGCCCTTTTTTCTTTCAGGTACGGGATTATCGCTCGGAGTGGAAGATTCAAGTAAACCAACCTGTTGCTGGAAACTATTATCCTGTGAGCTCTTGTTTGCTCTATTATATTTTAAACAAGGAAGCTTAGTAGTATCCTTAAGAAATGGCTTCTTTCATCCTTTTCCCTCATTGAGTCAACATCTGGAAGTAGTTAGGAGTTCACTTTACACTTCCCCTCAGTTTACACATATTTTGTTTTTGGAGGGTTTTTGGTTTACTTTGTAATTGATATGTTTTTGGTCATTGATTCTACCTGTAGATGGCAACAGACATCTAATGACAGCTAAAGTAGCTCTCTTCTTTACTTATTTAACACCCTAAGAATAAGACGTGATACATGTAGTGATTTTATTGTGTAGCTTAGACGAGATGATGTGATCTTGCAGTGCAAAAGGACACACAAATTTTGACATTTAATGACAGATGAGGCAAGTCTCTGCATTTGGTGACATACAAGAGGGTTGACATAGGAAGTTGATCATTTAATGACAGATTTTAGCCGTATTTGGAGAACTTTGGTAGGCGAGGGGCTATTGGTGATTATGGAAGTTATAAGAAGTTGAATTGTGGAGGATCCATAGTTGCAAAGTATTCTGTAGTTTCACTTGTAGATTGTGATGGGGCTGATTTATACACAGATTGATAGATCTGTATTTATTTTCAGATTAATCTTGGCATTTATGTGGAAGATGGCAGCAAAGAGTTATCTATACTTGTAGACAGGTCTGTTGGAGGTTCGAGCATAAAGGATGGACAAATAGAGATAATGCTACACAGGTACATGTCACAATCAGATTTGCACTCCTTCTTTCATACTGTAGCAATTTTCTTTTTCTACCTCTGCTTGGTTCAATATTTCTTACTCCTTGTGTAGGAGGCTACTCAATGATGATGGTCGTGGTGTTGCGGAAGCTCTAGAGGAAAAAGTCTGTTTGGATGATCAATGTGAAGGACTAGTTGTAAGTAATGAATATCTTTCTGACCATGTGCTTTGGATGGAATTGAAAACCAGATGTTTGCATATACCACCAAATCCTGTTGTGCAGATCAATTTGTTCTATTATTTGCAAGCACACAATATGTTGTGCAGAAACATTATCTAAAGCAACTTATTACATTATCAACAGATCCAAGGAAAATACTATCTCAAAATTGACCCACAAGGTGACGGAGCTAGGTGGCGTCGTACATTTGGTCAGGAACTGTACTCTCCTCTTCTTCTTGCGTTTGCAGAAAAGGTACAGCATAAATTTTGTTGCACTCATGATCGAACAAACAGTTATTCTCGTCATGTTGAACATTCCCCTACTTGTTTTTTCCAGGACGGAGGCAACTGGGCGAATTCACATGTTTCATCATTCTCTGCAATGGATCCAACTTACAGCCTTCCTGAAAATGTCGCGTTGCTTACTCTTGAGGTATGTGTATGTCTATGGAGAATGGACCATTGTTATCATATCTCCTTAAAAAGGGAAAAAATGGGTATGTACTGGGCAAGAGAGTGCTGATCTGATAACTCAGAGTACCGTACCTTTTTTTTTTTTGCAATGTTGCAAGCTAGTTTTTAATCCTGCTGGTTTGAGAGGTTACAAGTAATACATCCAGTTAGCTGCAACAAATGTAATCAACACCACAGAATATTGATGAAAATGGTATCTGGATCCGTTTGCTGCGCGTGTTAAAAGTACCTATGCGTTGTACAGGAACTCGAAGATGGAAGTGTTCTCCTTCGGTTGGCTCACCTATACGAGGTCTCATACTTTGGTCATTCTCGTTTACTTTCTCTCGCTCCAATCAGATCCATTTTTGTACCTTTTGTAAAACATTGTGCTGTGCATGTAGGCTGGAGAGCATAAGGATCTCTCGGCTCCGGCGAGTGTCGACCTCAAGAGGGTATTCCCAGATAAAAAGGTAACCTCCAATAAAATCTACACCGTTTTATTTATTTGATTGGATCTTGATGAATATTTCTCACACTCTTCCCAATCCTGATGCTCCAGATCGGCAAGATAATCGAAACAAGCCTATCAGCGAACCAAGAGCGCGCCGCCATGGAGAAGAAGAGGCTGAAGTGGAAGGTGGCTGGGCCTCCCCCAAAAGAAAATGTGGTCCGTGGAGGGCCCGTGGACCCCTCCAAGCTCGTCGTCGAGCTGGCACCCATGGAGATCCGCACATTCGTCATCAACTTCGACCACCGACTCGCCGCGCATCCGATCTAGGCGCCATGGCGATGATCGCCGACATTGTAACTTTTTTGTAATTTTGAACCAGAATGTTGTATTGTTGAAGCTGAACTCGAATGAGTTGTGAATAGCAATAAGAAATAATGTGGCCACGGAGGCCTGGAGCGTCATCAACTTCTTAAATAAGCTTCCGCTAGTGAGATCAGTTGCTCGAGTACTTAAGCGCATACTCCGACGCCAAATTATAGATTTAACATAGTATTTTTCAAAGTCAAACTTTGGAAATTTTGACTAAGTTTTATAGAAAAACTATCAACTTACAGTACTAAATCAATACCATTAGATTCATCATAAAATATGTTTTTGAACGTAAATATTCATATTTTACCTATAAATTTGGTCAAAGTTTACAAATATTTTTTAAAAAAATTATTCACTATAATTTGGCAAGGAGTGAGTATGTGATTGTGATGGTATGGTAGTGTCTGAGTACTAAGTGTGGAATTTTGGCTCCCTGGCTTGAATTCTTTTTGGAATATTTGGAAATCATCTTTTTAAGTTTGATTTTTTTAAAACACACACACACACACACACACACACATGGATGAAATAGGTTTTGATGCGATGCAATGACTTTGTTTTTTGTATATGTGGCTGAAATACAAATATATTTCATCATACAACTTTACAAATATGAAATATACATATATCATACTTTCTTCATCCCAAAATAAGTGCGTCAACCCTTAGTCAAGCACCTGCTCCTATTGTGAAAAAAAAAGAGGTAATAGCATCCCAGGTACCCTAACTTGCACCCAATGTGATGATTTAGTCCCAAAGTTGCAAAACTTGACCAAATCATACCCCAACTTGCACCTCATGTGATGATTTAGTCCCAGGCCAATCACAGCTCGCCAATTGGCTGGACCGGTCAGCGCACACAGTTTTGCAGAAAACCCCCTGCCGTTTCCAATTATCAACCCGCAGTCACCCCCCACTTGAATTAAATCTGTCGACGGCGCCCCCACCGCCAACGCTGCGGACGCGGACGCCACGCTCGGCGAGCTCGCCTCCAACCTCTGACGCGTACGCCGACGCCGACGCCACGATGCGCTGCTCACGCAGCAGTTCCCGGTCCGCCCCAGATCCCAGGCCCATGCCCTCGACCGCGTCATGGCCATCAAGCTGTTGGAGGAGCACCTCATCCCGCGCTGCGTCGAGTGCCTCGCCAGAGGCAAGGCCCCCATCCCCGGCAAGACCCCCGACTCCTCCACCTCCTAGCCGGACAGCAGCCCCGACAGGGATGACCCAGACCCGGTCGCGGCCGCCACCGAGGCCCTCGCCAAGGTTGACCTCTCCGACGACCCGGACACCACCGCCACCGCCAAGTCCGGCTCCAGCAAGCCCCGTCAGGCAGCCAGAGGCGGCGGCGGTGACGTGGGCAAGTCGCTCGACTACCTGTACCGCGCGTGCAGGATCGCTCGCCGTGAAGCACATCGACATCGCCGTCTCCGTCCTCTCCCTCTTCATGGAGCCCAAGAAGCTCGCCAGCCTCACCGAGTGACGCGTACGTGAGTCATCTTGCTCTATTATGTTTATAGCCATGGAGGATTTACTGTTAGTAGTGCGTAGTTGTTTGGATGAGTGATTTGGGTAGTCGTTTAGTTCAATAGAGGTTCAGATGAGAGATGAGCATTGTGTTCTGTACTTCTGATTGCATTATGTGGCACCGAATGGTTGTTGCCTAGCTTATCCAGTACGACTTGAATGAATTTTGGTGCGAATTTGGTTGATCTTCTTGTGCTCTGTTCCGACTGTTTGTTCAACTTCTGTTGTTGCTTGTGCTAATTTTTTTCCTGCATGCATCAGTTACTGTTTAGATGGCTTAGTTCACTTCCAGTTTTTACTCTGAATCATCCTATGCATATAAGGAATGTTGTTCAGTTGTTAGAATTCTGTTTGAAAAGCATGAGCGTTTGATGATCAGGCACAGGACCGGATGCCACAAACTCACTGCAATGATCATTTCATTCTTCTATTATGATATACTCTGAAGTACTGCATATTTATGTGTTTTGTCAGTCCCCTGGAGGTCCTGCAGGCGGTGCTGGAGTTGCAGGAGGCGGTCGCGGTGTCCTGCGGGCTAAATTGCTAACTGAATGTCTTTGTCAGTCCCCTTTCAGTTATGGCTCATGAACTTAATTACAGTGTTCATCTTGTTTCTGATCTGTTAAGGTGTGCATGATTGATCGACTGCATGTTCTGTTTTTGCACTGTGGATCATGTAGGACGAATGTCATTCAGATACAGGATCAGCCTTACTGAAACTCTTTGATATTCTCGCCTTTTCGGTTTTGACTGATGAACTCACCTCGGTTAAATTCTAGCTTATGACAGGAATGTTGGTAGCTGCGCTAAGCTTCAGGATTTTATCAGTACTTAGGATTGATCAACTACAAAACCTGACTAAAGTTACCTTTAATTGTGTCCCATCAAACAGTTTTTGGAGGGTTGGTTGCTGGGCTAAGTTAGTTTCTGTTGGTTGCTAGGCAATTTCCTAGTTGTGTCTGATCAAGCAGTTTTCTAGAGTTGTGCAAATGCAACTTAATGTTGGTCAGGTTCTGTAGAATTATGCACTGATAAACTTGTCATCATACATGGTCTTTATTTATCGTGTTACCACTCTCGTTTAAATGCATTTGTTTTTGGAGACAAGGCAGTGAAAGGAGGTGCAGAGTAACATGTTTCAGATTACATGCATGTTAAGTACACAAGCCCTACTTTGCATTTTGCCCAGCGACGTTGCCTCTATACCATGTTTTAAACTGCTAATTCGGCTGTATATGCCCTTCCTAGGGTCATTAATTTGTGAATCACAGAATATGAGTAGTGTTGTATTCGAGCTCTAAATTTCGTACAGTAGAGCACACACACATGACACATGTACAAGTAGAGTAATTTGTACCGTCGTGCTCATCTCGGTCGCCGACGCGGCCGGCGTCTCCCTCATCTCAGTCATCGTGGTGTACATATACTGGAAGCTGCGCGACCGGCGCGGGGACGACGTCGACGACAACGAGGACGAGGAGGGGCGAGGGCTCTTCGCCTGCCCGTGCATGCGCGCAAACACCTGCGGGGACTCGTCGGACGGGTCCGACGCGGGCGGCGGCGAGAAGAAACGCGGCAACGGTTCCGGGGGCGGAGGCGGCGGCGAGGACGAGGAGCTGGTGGCGATCGACAAGGGGTTCCGGATGGAGCTACACGAGCTGTTGCGGTCGTCGGCGTACGTGCTGGGGAAGGGCGGGAAGGGGATCGTGTACAAGGTGGTGGTGGGCAACGGGACGACGCCGGTGGCCGTGCGGCGGCTGAGCGGCGGCACCGCGGACCCGGAGCGGTACAAGGAGTTCGCGGCGGAGGCCGGCGCCATCGGGCGCGTGCGGCACCCCAACGTGGTGCGGTTGCGCGCCTACTACTGGTCGCCCGATGAGAAGCTCGTCGTCACCGACTTCATCAACAACGACAACCTCGCCTCCGCGCTGCGCGGTACGTAACATCCTCTCCTATACAATTCACGCTCTTTTTTCCAATGGTTTGCTCTGCTATGGAGAACAGAATGGGTTAATAATTGGAAACGGCAGGGGGGTTTCTGCAAAACTGCGTGCGCTGACCCGTCCAGCCACTTGGCAGCCAATTGGCGAGTTGTGATAGGCCTGGGACTAAATCATCACATGAGGTGCAAGTTGAGGTATGATTTGGTCAAGTTTTGCAACTTTGGGACTAAATCATCACATTGGGTGCAAGTTAGGGTACCTGGGGTGCTATTACCAAAAAAAAAACCCTCCACTCCTGCTCCCCAAGGCCCAAACTCAACATCTAAAAAAAAAACAAGAAGGCCCGCTCTCCCCCGGCTCCGCTCCCATGGCGAAGGAGGACCCCTCCTCGCCGGCGCGCGAGAGCCCGGGGCCTCAGCCGGCGGAGGGCGACGCCCCGTTGCCGGCGGGGTTCATCTTCAGGTGCGACGGCGCGACCAAGCCCGAGTGCTTCAGGTACAGGGTGCTGGGCCTGCCGCGGCGGAGGCTGGGCGCCGTCTCCCGGATCAGGCGCGGCGCCGCGCTCTTCCTCTACGACTTCGACGCCAGGTACCTCTACGGGCCCTACCGCGCCGACTCCGACGGCGGGCGCGACCTCGAGCCCGCCGCCTTCCAGGGCCGCCTACCTGCCCAGGTACCGTCCCGCCCCCCTCGCCTTCCATGCCTGGAGACTGGAGTCATGTGTGATTGTGCGTGTGTGAATCTCTCCACCATCAAGGAAGGATGCGGTGCTGATTTACCACTCGATGCGTCACTGAAATGTGAGGTTCCTGGTGCCACATTTCAGTGGCAAATCACCAGGTCCCAAATCTGTATGGTGGCAGATTCTCGGTTTTGCACCCTTGTTAGGTCCCAAATCCACTGCTAGGAATGATACATAAGTATTTTATTTTGCAAGTCCCTTATGTCCCGAAGGAGTCCTGACAATTTTAATTTTCTGAAATTTCAGTTCATCTTGGCTCATATTGTGCTCTTCAGTTTCCAGTGGCATCCAGCAATCAACTTGATAGATTAGCCGTGCGTTATTATTTCTCATAAATTGAATGTTCAGTGTTCTTGTATGTGCAGGTCAAATTCATGATTGATGGTGATTTCATGCCTGTCCGAGGGAAAACCGTTAGATACACCATAAAAGAGAATTATCCCGGCAAATTCTTGCCAGAACTTACCTTTACACAAGTAAGTGGAATCAGTGTTTATTGATATTTTTTACTTGAGTAAAGGTGAAACGAATTGTGCTGAATCTTTCTTGTAGACAACTCCTGTACAAAATGGTTCGAACTTAAGACAGTCTGCCAGATGGACACTCATTCTCGCTTATTTATGGGTCTTCTGTATTATACATTAAAGTATCAAACTGGTCAATTCACATCTTGTTGTGCCTAGATTTGAACTACTGATGGAAGGTTATTTTATGAAAAACAGTAATTAGGAGAGCCATGTGCTTCAGAACTTGCTGCTGTGGTGTTAGCATATGTACAAGCAAGTCGGGATTAAGAGAGATTACAATGTACTAATATTTAATTCTTTATTGACTATGATTTAACTTCGAGAACTGGAGTTTATCTTTGTAATAATGCCTTTATTTTGAATCTCAGCCATTTATTTTGTAGAACCCAGATATTTTTAGTATGGCAGCACCCATAGGGTTTCTGATTGTATTAAGCTGTTTGGTAATCAAAATGTTTCTTTTTCCTGGGAAAATAGCAACATGGTATAGAGATGAAAAAAGTGGGTGTAATGGGAACACGTTCTTCTTTCTATCACTTCTTCTCTCGAGTTTTTAGGTGGAATTACTGGTATAGTCATATCAGTGTATTGGCTAGTCGGAATAGACAGGAATAGCACATTTATCTTCCATCTTTCTGTTCTGTCTTTAATTTTATCAGTGCTTAGCTGTGAAACTATATCATACATTTACCTGCATTAAGTTCCATTGTTTCTGGTATTCTGTTGTAGGTTGAGAAATTGAGAGCATTGTTCCGTCCAATTACTTCACTGCCAGTGCCAGATGCACCACCCCTGCATTATGTTGACAACAGTCATCCCGCTCCATCTGCTCCTTTTCTGCCTCCTTCGGCTTCATCTTCAGACCCAACACAGCCATCTGCTTATGTGCCTCACCCAAGCGCCTGTGTTCTCACTCCAGATGCTCAGCTGGTGCCAAATGAACCTTATGCATGCCCAGATTCTCACCTTCCTGCTCCAACTGCTCAATTCGCCGCGCCTGCTTACTATGTGACCACAACTGCACATCCGTATCAAGCATATGGTGCATCGCCTGCCACCTACCACTACGCCCAAGCGCCTCCTTTGCAACTTGTCTATGTGCAAGCCCAACGCCCTGTGCCAGAACATGTTACAGACCCTGCCTGTTCCTCTGATCCCAACTATGATGCTAATGGGAATGATCCGTATCTATTTGATGCTGTGAAGTCTCATTACCAGGAAACTACTTCTGGGAGGTATGTATGGTAGCCACCAATTGGGCCTAGTACTTCTCTGTTTCTTAATATCTGCTACTACCTCCGTTCCAAAATAGATGACCCAACTTTGTACTAACTTTAGTATAAAGTTAGTACAAAGTTGGGTCATCTATTTTGGAACGGAGGTAGTACATGAAAAGCTATTTTTTGCAATCCATTTTGTATACATATAGGTCAATGCCCACCTCGTTGACGTCTCAAAACCGTAATTTCAGCTAGTCTAGGTACTTCTAAAAAGGAACTACTTGCAGGGACAATGTCGTTGACGTCTCAAAACCGTAATTTCAGCTAGTCTAGGTACTTCTAAAAAGGAACTACTTGCAGGGACAATGTAGATCGGAAGCCGCCATCTATTCCTGTGTCTTTTTTTTCTTTGCTACATGCACAAGTAATTGATCGTGCTTTTCCCTCGCACATGTTTGTGTTTCAGAGCTGCTGCACCACATGAAGTGGCCGCGACGAACCTGCAACTTGTCATGCACTATGGGTACGCCCCAGGCAGTGAGGGTGCAACCGGTGAAACTACGCAGTCCAGTGCTGAAGGAGCCGCATCGGCGATCTACTCCCATGCGGGTGCCCCAGCAACGCCATCGCACCTGCACCACATGACGTGGCCGTGACAAACCTGCAACTTGTCATGCACTATGGGTACGCCCCAGGCAGCTATGGTGCAACCGAAGAAACTACGCAGTCCAGTGCTGAAGGAGCTGCATCAGTGATCTACTCCCATGCGGGTGCCCCAGTGACCACTCAGGCTGCGCCATCGGTGTATGCCGTGGCAGCTGCACCGGCTAACCTGTGATTGCCCTGTCACCATTCAGTCTTTCTGGCAACATGGTCAATCCTAACCAAGTGAGCTGTTGCTCTGCCCTGTCGTGGTTCACCATTCTACCCACATAGGGGACTGGGAGTTCGGATCGGTGAAAGAGGACATCGCTCTCCTCTCTGCTGATGTGTGACCATTTCAACGTTCTTTTTGCCAACATGATCGATCCGAATCAAGAGCGCTGCTGCTCTGTGCCGGTGTGCTTTGCCATTCTTTCTACCAAGAGACTGGGATTTCAGATCGGTGAAAGATGGCATTGCTCTCGTTTTTGCTGATGTGTTTGGTTGGTATGATGTGTAGATGGATTCAGCTACTGCTGCTCTTTGGTTTGTTAGACACTAACTGCTACTCCCTCCTTCCCCTAATATAAGAGGTTTTTGACATGAGACGGGGACAGTACCTGTTGGTGTCGAGTTTAGAGTGGTATAAGGTGATGTAACTATTGTGAGACCAACTCTACCACAATCCCTGTATGGATCCGTATACCAAGAAACCGCCGGGGCCGGGGGTGGGGTGGGGATTTCCCCTAAGGCCTCATTTGGTTGTGAGGGATCCTCCCGGGATCCCCGTCCTTTCCCTGGGCGAGACTCCCGCCTGCAATTTCCACCCCGGTTCTTCAGACGATCAATTTGGTAACATCGTGGAAAGGTTTTTCTCGCCCCGATCTTCCCGAAATCCCTGGGCCGTTCACCCTGACCTCCGCACACCAGAAGAATTCGCCCGGGCTCTCTCACGACGCGATGACTCAGCCGCCTCGCCCTCTCTCGCTCTGTTCCTCTACCTCCCGCTCTTCTCCCTCCGTTCTCTTCCCTCCCCATTGCTACCCAAATGGCAACGGTGGCATTTTCACATGATGGGAGGGGGATCCCATATGATTAGGGAAATCCCCCTCGGGGGGTTTACTGCCCTGGGTTTTCCACCCCAACAACCAAATGAGCCCTAATTGCCACCATGTGCCACCTATTGCAAAAAAACATTCCTTTGTGAGTTGGATTTGCGGGTGCAAACCTGTAGGATCGGAAGTATGTCTAGAGGGGGGGGGGGG
>NC_057807.1:664339640-664344817 GCF_018294505.1 Triticum aestivum
ATTAGACTACTTGACCAAATAAAAACTTATCCTTTTCCCAATTTTAGTCTTTGGCAGATTTTAGCTATTTTAGCACAAGTCAAGCAATCTTAACACAATTCAAGCAAGCATGCAAAGAGTATATGAGCAGCGGAAAGTAAAGCATGCAACTTGCAAGAATGTAAAGGGAAGGGTTTGGAGAATTCAAACGCAATTGGAGACACGAATGTTTTTGTCGTGGTTTCGATAGGTGGTGCTATCGTACATCCACGTTGATGGAGACTTCAACCCGCGAAGTGTAACAGTTGCGCGAGTCCACGGAGGGCTCCACCCACGAAGGGTCCACGAAGAAGCAACCTTGTCTATCCCACCATGGCCGTCGCCCACGAAGGACTTGCCTCACTAGCGGTAGATCTTCACGAAGTAGGCGATCTCCTTGCCCTTACAAACTCCTTGGTTCAACTCCACAATCTTGTCGGAGGCTCTCAAGTGACACCTAGCCAATCTAGGAGACACCACTCTCCAAGAAGTAACAAATGGTGTGTTGATGATGAACTCCTTGCTCTTGTGCTTCAAATAATAGTCTCCCCAACACTCAACTCTCTCTCACATGATTTGGATTTGGTGGAAAGAAGATTTGAGTGGAAAGCAACTTGGGAAGGCTAGAAATCAAGATTCATATGGTAGGAATGGAATATCTTGGCCTCAACACATGAGTAGGTGGATCTCTCTCAGAAACAGCAAGTTGAAAGTGTAGGTTTGTTCTGATGGCTCTCTCCACGAATGAAGAGGAGGTGGAGGGGTATATATAGCCTCCACACAAAATCTAACCATTACACACAACTTACCAAACTCAGTGGGACCGAATTGAGAAACTCGGTCGGACCGATTTAGCAAATCTAGTGACCATTAGGATTTTCGGTGGGACCGACATGCAACTCGGTAGGACCGATATGATTAGGGTCAGGGCATAACGTAATCTCGGTGAGACCGATTACACAAACTCGGTGAGACCAATTTTGGCAATAAGCTAACCAGAGAGTTGGTCAGGTAAACTCGGTGGGACCGGTTCGCTCATTTCGGTGGGACCGAAAGGTTACGAAAAGGAAACAGGGAGTTTACATTGCAATCTCGGTGGGATCGATCGCTCATCTCGGTGGTACCGAAACGTTATGAAGGGAAACAGAGAGATTACAATCCCATCTCGGTGAGACCGAGATCCCTATCGGTGAGACCGATTTGCCTAGGGTTTGTGGCAGTGGCTATCACTACAAAAAAAATACACTTCCGTGATGATACGTGTTTGTCACAGTAGGTCGCGTTTTTTTGTCATGCATGTACATCCATGACAAATTTATGACAGAATCAAGATAGTCATACCTGTGCTATCGTAGAAGTGTTCCATGACATTACCAAAATTATCATCACGGAAGTGTCCACTTCCATGACGATAAATCGCGCGTCACAGAGGTGCTTTCGTCAAGGGTGACCGACACGTGGCATCCACCGTAACGGAACACCGTTAAGCTACCAGGTCGGGTTTTGGATCCGATAACCCGTTAACAGCCCCGACCAATGGGGATTTTCCACGTGTAAAATCGTCATTGGCTGGAGGAAACACGTGTCGGCTCATTGTTGGGACAGATGTCATCCACTCATTGGACAAAAGGCGCCTATGATACGTTGACACGTGGCCCGGCCCAACACAAGCCCATTCCTGTGAAAAGGCCGGACCGTTTGACTTGGTCAAAAGGTACGGGCCGGCCCATGGAAAGCCTGTTAACGGCCTGTTCGCATATAGCCCATTTACAGCCCGCTAACCCAAGGCCCGTTACGCCCTACTCGAATTAGGCCCAGTAGCGTCATCTGGGCCATCCAATATGATTCCAGCCTGTTTTCACTTCTGGCCCATGTATGGCCCATGACGTCTTTCGGCCCATATGAGGCCCTATGTAACTCTTGGCCTATTAACGGCCAGTGGTGAAACTGGCCCGCAATGAACAGTCGATCACTTTAGACCCATTAACGGCCCGTGGTGAAACTGGCCCGCAACGAACAATGTATCTCTTTAGACCCATTAACGGCCCGTGGTGAAACTGGCCTGTAATGAACAGTGTATCACTTTATACCCATTAATGGCCCATTATTCAGTTGGGCCGTTTCCAGCCCGTGTTATCTTTCGGCCTTCTCAGAGCCCATTTATTCTTGGGCTCATTTCGAGCATTCGTTTACTTACGGCCTGTTACTGTAATTTTTTGCTTGTGGGCCAAATTCAGCCCGTGGTTACAGTCAGCCCGTTTGTGGTCCGTTAATACATTGGGCCGGTTTCATAGCGTCATCAAATACAGCCTATTAACGATGGCCCGTTATGGTCGGCCCATGAATGGGCGATTCCAACTCTAGCCCGTTTACGGCCATAATGCGGCCTGTTATTGGCCCATGTTTGGCCAATCGATCATACGGCCTGTATAAGGCCAATTGATGATAGGGCCCGTAGAAGGCCCATTGTTTCTACGGCCCGTATAAGGCCAATTGATGATAGGGCCCGTAGAAGGCCCATTATTTCTACGGCCCGTAGAAGGCCCAATGTTTCTACGACCCGTAAAAGGCCTACTGTTTCTATGGCCCGTAGAAGGCCCACTGTTTCTACGGCCCGTAGGAGGCCCAGTGTCACTACAGTAAATATTAGCCCATGGTTATTGTGGCCTAGTTTTAAAAAATAGGTTATTGCAGCCACTAGCAAACCGCGGAAAAAGAACTGCACTGACTACAAGCAAACAAATAAACAAGACAACAAGGAAATAAATAAGCAAGCAACTTATGCTAGGCTATCATGGCTATTACACATATTACATCCACTGGGCATCAAAGTTCACCACCAGTGCAAATATAGGGAACACAGCAGCATATAAACGCCGCAGCAAAACAAGTCCATAACTGAAACCACTTCAAAAGAGTTCAAGAAACAATATCTTGGGTACCCATAATGCTGGCAAGATGCTTAGCAAGCTTATTAACTTTTTCTTGTTTGGCGCTTAAATCCTCCAGCACTTGCTGTTGCACAAGAAAGTACGCATCTGAATTCTGCAGGGACTTCTTCAGTCCTTCGGCTTCTTGCCGCAACACAGATGATTGATGCCTTTCAGCTTGTAGCTGAGACTGAAGAAGCCGAAGTGATTCAGGCAGCGAGTTCGAAGAGCTTGTGCCAGCGGTACTGGCCAGTAACTCGAACACTACATCAACGCAGGACTGTGGGGTTTTCTCACTATCTACAAGATCATTTTTATCACCTTTCTTGGAGACCAACAGGGTTGTCTCACTATCTTGAACCTTATCTGCATTACTTTCTCTACCATTGCATAATGGGGTGCTCTTCTCCAATATTCTGTTTGCATACTACAAGAGAAACAAGCAGACACATCACAAGTTTAGCTTGTAGTATACCAAACTCATTTTGGTAAACTGGTTCAGTAGTAAGGTGGACAGGATAACAGCATGAAACAAACACACACACACACACATATATATATATATATATATATATATATATATGTACTATGGTCACTGTATTGTCCATATCATTCTAGTTTATGTTCCCTAATCAAGATAGAGACACAGTTCAACTCATATATTTTTAAGACACGGCAGCATAGACAGAATATAAGTGTGAGAAACTACACAACATTGGCAGCACTTGTAATGTGCATCACATGAGAACATAACTATTTATACAACTTAAACTGAAATCAACATAGAGCAAGAAGTTAGAACAGCAATCCAGTAAAAGAAATAGGTTTAAAACATACCTATTGCGCCATTGGAGTTTCAGTTGGATCCTTCAAATTCGAAAGTAGTTGGTATGAGTAAATACAGTGATGCAACAGCAAAGGAATATGGACCATAGCTACGGAATCTGACCTGAGAACAGTTGCTCTTCTGCTTTAAACGTGGAGTTTGGGTTAGCTGTGGTGGTCTTCGTGCTTTGGGCACTGTAGTAGCTTTACAAACTGCTCGTGTGGGGGTACTCTGTGGTGGACATGGTGCTTTGTCAACTATAAGTGGGTTACTATCCGCTGGGGTTGCGGTTAGATGGGTTGTAGCTGGTTCTCTGCCCAACGGTGTAAGTGTGCAATCTGGAAGAGTCTCGATTATGTGTGGTGGGGCTAGTTTGTGGGCTAGTACAACCATGGTTCTATCTGCATCGACGGGTAGCATTGTCTTTTGTGAAGAACGGGTTTTTGCTCCCATACTGCCATCACCCCCTCCAATTCAAATGGCTGATAAACAAGAAAAGAAATTGAACGTACAGACATTGTATGATAGACAGATGTGGTAATTCACATATATGTTGTCTAACCAAACATGACAGCATGACAGAATTTCACATATATGATGCCTAACTAAACAGGATAGCATGACACAGTTTCAGATATATGATGGATAACTTAACAGGATATAATGGCATAATTCAACATATGATGAGTACCTAAACAGGATGACATGACAAAACTATATGATGTCTTTCTAAAATAGGTTGGGATGAAATAATTCACATACATGTTGTCTAAGTATACAGGATGGCATGATATAATTGACATAATTGATTCATATACTAAGCAACTGGCACTCGCATGTATGATCTCTAAACTAAGTAGATAGAATTCAATATTGTGCATATGATGTCTAAACTAAGCAATGCAAGACACCATATGCATCATATGAGAAATATAAACATTGCAACTTAGAGCATACACCTCAGGTGGGATATAGGACTGGTCATCTGTCTCTGAATCCTCCTCTAAGGAGCTCCCTGTAACCATCGAGATATATGCTTCAACAGGTACCATTGCCTGCTCTGAAGACCTTGTTTTCACTCCAGATTTTTCCATAACCGGCTCAAATGGCTGATACACATAAAGAGTAGTTCAATATACACAGATTGTCGACAAATGGAATACGTAATGAAAAAAAAGATGGCATGGGATAATTCACATATATGATGCCTGGCTCCATGGCAGTGCATAATTCACATATATGATAACTAGCTGAAAAACATGGTATTGCATAATTCACATATCTGATATAGAAAGCAAACATGAGGCATTCACACAAAGCATGTCTAATCTAAGCAGATGGCATGACAATGCAAGACACCATATGCATGATATGAGCAATATAACCCAGCCAAGTTAGAGCAT
>NC_057807.1:664344981-664345643 GCF_018294505.1 Triticum aestivum
CTCTCTCTGAATCCTCCTTTGAGGAGCTATCTGTAACCAGCAAGAAATCTGCATCGACAGGTAGCACTGACTGCTCAGAAGACCTTGTTTTCACTCCAGATTTTCCCATGACCGACTCAAATGGCTGATGCACAGGAAGAGTAGATGACTGTATAAACATTGCTGACAAATGGAACACATTATGGAAAAAAATATGGCACGATACAATTCACATATACGATGACTGGCTAAACAGGATGACATTGCATGATTCACGTATATGATGTCTGGCTAAAGAAGATGGCATTGCATAATTCCCATATACTCCCTTCGTTCCTAAATATTTGTCTTTTTAGAGATTCAAATGGACTACCACATACGGATGTATATAGACATATTTTAGAGTGTAGATTCACTCATTTTGTTCCGTATGTAGTCACTTGTTAAAATCTCTAAAAAGACAAATATTTAGGAATGGTGGGAGTATGATATAGAAACCAAACAGGTGGCATTCACAGAAAGCAAATCTAAACTAAGCTGATGATATATAAGATGTATAATGTAAGCAATGCAAGGCGCCATATGCATGATATGACCAACATCAGCATGCCAGGTTAGAGCAAACACCTCAGGTGGTAAACATGCATGGTCGGCTCCTTCTGAATCTCCATCTGAACAGTTAT
>NC_057807.1:664345853-664347900 GCF_018294505.1 Triticum aestivum
ACTTCGCCCACCATGGAGCAGCGTCTGCATGACATTATATTCGCACACAACATCTTCTCTTTTTCTCTACATGTTCAGTACGATTGTGTACAATATCTGACATGCATAATAAAAAAAATAGTTAGATTTTGTAAGGCCTAAGGGGTGCATGCAAAAATCAAGACTGATGGTAGCAAACGAGTGGATGGATCCAAAACTAATGATAGCAGGTAGATTATAGCTTCAGTTTAAAAAGATAGACAATGGATCATCTATTGTTTGTTGCCCACCCAACATGAACCACATAGAAGACCCCAGATGAACCAGATAGTAGACAGATACTATTCGTTGCTGGCTCGATATGAGACCCATGGGCAATTCAAAACTCAAGATTGAATGATAAAGTAGCAGGTAATAATAACCGATGTATAACGTAAGCAAACACGAAAGACTGCGACCTCTCTTCCGGAACTGTCTAGTCCTCAGGTTCATCTGCTCAGTCGATGATGGTAATGCAGTTGGCGTGGCTGCCGGCAACAGGGAAGATGATCTGAGGCAGCGAAAGAAAGTCTGCAGGGGGATCTCTGCTGCAGTGAATGCTTCTGTCGATGGTGCACCTTAGGTGGGGTGGATGACGGCACGGCGGGAGCAGGACATAACACACAGAGTTTTCTTTGACGCCAATCTGAAAATGAAGTAAATCTGTAAGGGCTCCTTAGAATTGGAGGATTCTATAAACGCAGGGACAGGAAAAACACAGGAATAAGATAGGAATGCACGTGCAAAACAGAGCATTTGGAAACATAGGATTTCAGTCAACCTGGGTGTTTGGCTCACATGAATTGGAAGAACAGAGGAATGGAGAAACAAAGTGATGCGATGAGTGTACAACCTCTTTGGCATAGCCTTTTGGACCTCAGCATCATTGGGTTGGACGTGGAGGATGGTGATGATGCTGGTGTGACTGTCGGAGGCAGGGAAGAAGATCCGAGGCCTCTGGAAACGACGCCGAGGGTACTGCTCCGCTGTGATGGACGGTTCCATCGTTGGAGCAGCTCCGCTAAGGTGTACGGCGACGAGGCTGAAGCATGACAAGACAGACAACTTTAATCTGAAGTGGGACCCTAATATCATCTGCAATAGATGATGTAAAATACATCACCAAAAAGTGCTATATGTAAAACGCATCAGCCGTGCCACGGCCGCTCCGACAGATGCTGTAAGTACTGTTGACTCTGAACTTAACTGAAGAAAATGAAGTTCATAGTCGAAACTGAATTTTACTGTCGAAACTGATTGAACTAGTAACAGAGCATTGCAATAGATGTTTAGGGCGTTCGAGCACTAGTAGTAGAGAAGCAGTGATCTAAATCAGCAGATGCTCGAGCAGGGAATGCACTAGCAGTGAGCAAGTCATGCAGTAGCACCACGAGCGAGTGCTAAAGCAGCAACTCCCGTAGCTGCCGGAGGTCGTGCAGCAGCAGCAGCATCGCAAGAGAGGGCAAGAGTAGAGCAGCAACACGAACGAAAGTAGGAGCAGTGCAGCAGCGCAACCGACAGCAAGAACAGAGCTGCAGCGCGAGCGAGAGCCGAAGCAGCTGCAGCTAGTGCCGTTGTGGAAGTCGCCGCCGAGGAAGCAACGACATGGGGGAGAGATGCCGTGGATGATGTGACCGGCGACAGCACCATCGATGGAGACGCCATGTCTGCTCGGTATCGAGCACCGGCAGCCCCGTGAGATCGAATAAAAGATAAAATGCAGCGGTGAGTGCAGAACCTCCTTGGTGGCGCCGAGTTGGCCTCGGCTTCATCGGAGGAATTGGTGAGGGTGTTGCGGTTCCAGTGGGGCAGGTCAAGATGGCGCTGTGGGGATTGAGGTGGCGCGATAGACAAGGCGAATGTCGGGGAAACTCCTTGGAGGTGGAGGACGGGGCGGCTGATCCGGCGGGACGACGAGATCGACAACGGACCCTCATCCGGTGCGGTGGATGAGGGACGGCGAGCTGTTGCGGTGGACGACGTAGTCGGGGAAGAGTCTCCGGATGGGCGGCGGTCGGGAGGCCGACGG